>NC_089825.1:320000-439062 GCF_035046505.1 Tiliqua scincoides | reverse complement strand
GTCCAGCTTCACTGCCCAGAAGTGGCTGATAGCTGGTTGGAAGACTGGTTCATTTTCTCCCCAGCAGGGTTAACAGCAACTTGGGGGTGGAGGTGGAGAACTGGGAAACAGTGGTCTGCCAGCAGCTCAGCCCTGCAGCAATTCCGCCCTTCCACCTCTGCCATTGGTGGAAGATGTCAGATCTGACACTGGATCTCCTTTATGACATGTAGTTTGGCTCCCAATACAGATGCTCAAGGTCAAGTGATTGACTGGTTTATCAAAGCTGTTGTGGCACTTCGGATCAAAGAAGACTGGCCACCAAATGCCTCCATTTTGCTCCCACTGCCTGGAATGAAGGGGGAAGGGGCCCCTTGCATGCTGCAGTGAGGCTCTCTACAAAATGTCGCACTTTGCACCCCCTCCAGCTACACCACTGCCAATGATCGGACAGTGTCAGCTTTGTGTGTCCAGGTGCCTTTTGGTGGGAAGTGAGTTGTCATTGCCAACAAGAATACAAAATGCAAATTCATTGATAAGTCAGTAGATCTGGGAGGTGACAACTCCTTGTAAATATTTCTGTGGGAATTAACTTGATGAGGAAGGCAGGATTATTGCTCAGGCAAGGGGGGGGGGACATCCGAGTGCCATTTCCGTGGCAGACTCATCTCATTATTTTCCAGTCATCCATTTAAAGCTCTGTTGGGGACTGCATTTTGTTCAGGCCTAGATGGCATTTCATGATGCTCTGCAGAGATGACTGATGATTCTTGTAAGAAAACAAGTGCCAGAAGAGAAAGAAAGAGAGAGTGGGGCAACAATAACAATGATCCTTCAACAAAACTTGAAAGCTGAAATTAACAGCGCAATCCTAATGTGTGCTGGAACAGCCAGGCCAGCAGGCCTGCACAGTATCCAGCACAAATTTTGGGCACTAAGTGGCTCAGCTCGGGGCAAGAGGAATCGCCTTCCCTTACCTGGGGACAGCCACTGAAGCCCCAATGGGCTACACCGAAATCAGTGGCGCAAATCTGAGCAGCCCGTGGCTGGCCCAGGCCGCCCAGGAATGGGGTCAGGATGGCATAACAGCCAGATCCTGGCCTTGCCTCCCACTCCCCGCCCTGGGACTGCCTGCCTTCCCCCTCCCTGAAATGCCTCCTCCCTGCCCTCCCACTCCGCCCCCCCGCTCAACTGAGCTCAGCCAACACATCTCACCCATTCCGCAGGGTCCGCGTTGGCACAGGGAGGCGGGCGCATGTCCATGTAGAGGCCTAACCCCACTTAGGTCAGCACGAAAGTGCTTTATGGCACTTTTGCTATGATGATAGGCGTAGCTATCCATGATGGCTTCCTCATGAGCAAGTTGCTTGAACCATTCACTAATGAGCTATACTGTATCTCCAAAACTAGACGTGATAGGGCAGAACAGATGCCGTTTTTGGAATCGGCACCCCAAATTCATATCAAACCACCATAAAGTTTGGGGAAAACTTTTCTGACCCTCAATTTTGTAGGCCTGTGTTAGCAGGATCTTATTTTTGAATATCGCAGGGCTTGAGGCCATTAGTTATCTGATGTTGCTGTCACCCTTTGAGGAACCACCAAAAATCAGGTTGGGACCCATCACTGGCTCCCGACCCATAGTTTGGGAACCACTGGTATATTCTAATAATGCCTGGGAAACTAGAAGCAAAAAGGCATCTGAAATGCACTGCAGATAGTCAGCCCCAGCTGAAGCCCTTAGTCATCCCACTGATGTCAACAGCAGAGTTTTGCTCAAAGTTCTTCTTTACTCAGCATGTGGTGGTCTGTGGAACTCCTTGCCATGGGTGTTGGTGACGGCGCCTGGCTGGATGCCCTTAAAAGGGGATTGGACAAGTTTCTGGAGGAAAAATCCATTACGGGGTACAAGCCATGATTGTATGCGCAACCTCCTGATTAGAAATGGGCTATGTCAGATGCAAGGGAGGGCACCAGGATGCAGGTCTCTTGTTATCTGGTGTGCTCCCTGGGGCATTTGGTGGCCGCTGTGAGATACAGGAAGCTGGACTAGGACAGGCCTAAGTGCAACGGGTGGGAGGCAGGTGAGGCAGAGCCTCCCTGCAGAGTCCTTTGAGAAAGAAGTGGTGGGTGGAGGCAGAGGAGGCCCAGGAGGGTAGACCACGCATGGCCAGTCCCCATCTCTGCCTCGAGGGGGAGGTCAGAGCAAAAGGACAGGCTGTGTGCAGCCAGGAACCAGAGGCCCTGCAGGAGGCCGCAACGGCCCCAGCCTCCCCTGGGGCGGGGACAGTGAAGGGCCGGGCCGCAGGCCTCCAGGGACGCCTGTTTTAGAGCCTCTGGGGGCGGGCGCAGTCTACCCTCCTGGGCCTCCCCTGCCTCGGCCCGGATTGGGCTGCGTGCGGCGCGCTCTTAAGGCGGCGGGGCGGGGCCGCCGAGCGCTCCCAGCCCCACCCCGCCCCGACCAGCCAGCCAGACAGCCTGGCGCTCCCGCAGCAGAGGCGCAGCCGAGCCTGCGCTCTCCTGCTGGCCAGGACTGCAGTGCCTGCCCTGCCGCCTGGGGGCGCTTCCGAGGGGGCTGGCAGAGGACAGGCACACACAGGCCTCCAGCTCCAGCTGGCCCTGCTCAGGAGGCGGGTGCTGCGCCTGCAGGTCCCTCCCTGGCCTGGGGGCTGCAGTGCCCTCAGCTTGATGTCCGGCTGTCCTGCCGCCCGACCCTCCCAGGCAGCCGGAGCTGCGGGGTCGGCGTGCCTGGAAGCACAGCCCGTGGCCGGAGAGGGCAGTCGGATCAGCCCACTGCCAGGACGCCCTGTGGCCGCCCTGTGGAGAAGACCCACAACGAGTGGATCAGAGCTTCAAAGGCCATCAAGGCCTTCTGGGGGCAGGCGGTCTGTGGAACTCCTTGCCACAGGATGTGGTGACGGCATCTGGCCTGGATGCCTTTAAAAGGATGCCTTGGACAGGTGCCTGGAGGAAAAATCCATCACATCACAGGTTACAAGCCATGATGTGTATGCGCAACCTCCTGATTTCAGAAATGGGCTATGCCAGATGCAGGGGAGGGCACCAGAATGAGGTCTCTTGTTATCTGGTGTGCTCCCTGGGGCATTTGGTGGGCCGCTGTGAGATACAGGAAGCTGGACTAGATGGCCTATGGCCTGATCCAGTGGGGCTGTTCTTATGTTCTCAACTACAATTCCCAGGAGGCCTTGCAGGTCTTCTTGTTATCTGGTGTGCTCCCTGGGGCGTTTGGTGGGCCGCTGTGAGATACAGGAAGCTGGACTAGATGGGCCTGTGGCCTGATCCAGTGGGGCTGTTCTTCTGTTCTTATACTGCCATCCCTCCCATTGAAATAAATGGGATTTCAAAGCATTTGACTGTATTTTGCCTGTTGTGGGCAGACATCATCAGGCATTCCAAGCACCTTCTTCAGGCTTTACAATTCACATTTGCTGCAGAGGCAAATGCTGCATGCTGGGGAGATCTTCCCCCGGATGTATAACCCTGGGCATCTACAGTGCTAAATTATGGGGAGACTGCCTCCCCATGTTCAGTGCTCCTCTCTTTAGAGAAGCTGTGACCACAGAGATGCCTGTGAAATTAAAGGAGCAGGGACAAAATACTTCCATGGAAACTGATCCTGTTGCAGTCAGTGACACTGACTTCTGGGTCATCATAGTTAGCATTAAGACGACCCTGGAACATGCAAAGACGTAATTTTATTGAGCGTTCCCTTTTGTACCCCACTGAGATTGTGCTGTGGATGGCATCCCAAGCAAGGTGAACACATTCACAGCCTATGGCTACAGCATAACTCGTTTGCAGGTTAATCCAGCACTGTTCGTTAAGCACCAAATGTGGCCCAGGAACCATGACAAACAGAGCGCGACCCTCCTGTGTAATTAAGTCTCTAGGGAGCAAACATTTCTTGGGGGTTCTTAATGCGTAGATTGTGGTCTGTGGTAAGCCACAATAGATATAGCAATTTCACGAAGTGAATGAAAGACCTTTCTTATGAGCTGCAGTCTTGCAAATGAGCCTCCTGTTTGGAAGCCTCACAGGATACCCTTGAAATCAAAAGGCCTCTATTAATATGATTTTACGCTTGGATGTAACACGAGACCTGCCATTATGGGCTCCAGAATGTAGGCTCCCCAAGGCACTTTGTAAATGTATATGTGATGTTTGCAGGAAGTGGGAAAACAGGCGTTTGCTGGAGAAACCAATTAGGTTTCCTACAAGCTTTATTGTGTCTTGCACAAATGTAAGTGGTATACTGATACCCATAAAGTACTATAATGTGGAGAAATAAAATTATAAAGCACAAGCGAGTCTATGGGGGCAATCTCTGGGGCAATGCAATCACAGCATATAGCCTTCATACATACTCATTAAGAAGCTGATGATGGAATGCACTAAAGCTAAGGCTGCAATCCTGTGCTCACTTTCCTGGGAGTAAGGCCCGCTGAGCACAATGGAACTTATCTCTGAGTCAACCACAAAGGACTGTGCTGTTAAAACAAGATTTCTGGCTGTTGATGCTGAAATGAATCTGTTCCCCTATAGTTCTCTTAGAAACTTTATTCTGCGAATTTTGATACAGTGTTTTCACTGGATTGGCTCCAATCAAAGAGTTGTTGAGCACCATGGTTTTTAAAGGACTGTCTTCTGAACGCGAACCTGCCCACCAGTCGAGATGATCAACCAAGACCTTGCTCCATGCCCTGCCACAATCAGAGATGAGTTGAGTGGGTCTCATGACAGGGCCTTTTTGGTAACCACACCCAGGCTTCGGAACTCTCTCTCTCCAAGATGCCTACTTTACAGGTGTTCCAGTGTTTAGTGAAACCTATTCTGCTTCATTGGATTTGGGGGATGGAACAGCTTCCTTCTTGATCACTATTCTGAAAAGGGTTTTGTATCTCCCCATTTGCAGAGAAGGTCTTATGTTCTACCATTCGCTCTAGTCGCTTGAACTAGGTCTTGTAAGAGAGTTTGGGCGCCCACCCACCCACCCACCCCTTAGACATTGCTGAACACAACTGGATCCATTAGTTCAATTATGTGATCCACTGCCAATTCCCAGGATTACCCACAGATCACCAGATTTCTCATGAGACAAGATTCAGAACCAGTTGGCTTATCTGCAACATGTGAAGACTTCAATACCTCCAGTCATTCTGAAGCATTTTTCCTGACTTACCTACCTAGAGTTCCTTCTCTTGACACGAATGAGTGCTTGATAGGATGGATAATCACTGTGAGAATGATGGTGCTGAGCCTGTCTCTCTCCTGTCAACTTGATGGGAGGGGGGCGGAGAGAGAATGGGTTGTTCTCCCTGGAATTGGGGGCACAGCTTTCTCTTCTCTTGTTTCAATTTTCTTTTGAGATCTGCTCCCTTGATAGTTCCTCTGGAAACAAAAAGGTGATTATTCTATTTATGCACAATGTGAGCAAATGGAATTAAGATTTTATGTACATATTTGAAGTGCTCGAGGGAGATTTGCAAATGTATGTCGCTGAGGAGGAATCCTGGTAATAAGAAAATTAATTAGATTACCTAGGTGCGTCTTTATTCGTATCAGCATTTTTTAAAAAGCCCTCAAGTGATATTCTTTTGTGCACTGAGTGGTTGTGATTGATGAAGAACTAAACCTTGCCAGGGCAATGCAGTGACAGGCAGTGGGTGCACCAAAGCTAAGGAACCTTTGTGCCCCAACCTGATACTGGTGCACTTGTTTGCAGGTGTTCTTATTGGAGCAGTGTCTCAACTCAGAGCCTGAATCCAGAGGTCCAATGCAGGTCTTGGCTCCCAGTGGGTTTCTCGCCTCAGTTCAGCAGATCCAGAGCACCCAAGCTCAGCGCAATCCAGAATACCACCTGATGCTGTCTTGGGCCTGCTGTCTCTGTGTTACAAAGCAAAAAGAAAAAAAATGCCCTTCCTGTGCTGCTTGCATGCTGCAGTCAAACCTGAAAGCAGAGGTGTAACTCGGACGGCGCGTGAGCGCCACGTGCCCTGGCTGCTGCACCAAGGACTGCAGGAAGTCATCAGCACCTCCTCCTCTGCAGAGGACCCAGAAGTGACTGCCTTGCGAGGAAAGAGGAGACCTAAAGCCTTTCGTTTTCAGGGACGGTGCAAGTGGCCGGTGGGGCACGAGGCAAGCGGGACAGGAGTGTCCCCTCTTTTTGCTTCCATTCTTGTCCCCTTGAGGTTCCGGTGCTTGTGCAATCCGGTGCTGCCTTTCTCCCCTTCCAGCAGAACCCTCCTCTCCTCCATGCTGCAGTCCCAGTCTGACGGGGCTGTACTAATCCGGCTGCTATTTACTAAATTAAAAAAAAAGCACATTAGCCCCAGTCACATGTTTAATGAAACATGTAGTTTGACTTTGTCAGGGGTTGCGCGTGCGTTGTTGCATGCAACGATAAGTGGATTGGGGCCCATATTTGCTGAGAGGCTTATTTGAGGCACTGAGTATGAATGTGGCATTCACAGGGAATAAAAACAGTGTAAGGATAAAAACAGAGGATAAAAACAGTGTAAGGACTTCCCCGAGTGCTGGAATTTGGCTTATGCAAGACTCAGTGGTGTAACTGGAGGGGGTGCAAAGCACTTAGTTTTGCAGGTGCGAATGTCTCCATTTTGCCCCCCCCGCTCAGAATAGCTCCAAAGGGGGGGAGGGGCCGCTTGCATGGCACATTCAGGTACCTACAAAACTTAGTGCTTTGCACCCCCTCTAGATATTCCACTGGTAAGACCAGGCATTTGCTTACAGTCAAGCCAGGACACACTCCAGAGGCAAAAGCTCAGATGGAATGTGTGGTGGCAGCACAAGAACACATCGGCTGAGACATGGCCGACAATCTTGTGAATAAACAAGATCATTAAAATGAATTTTTTAAAAATCTCATAGTAACGCAGTTCACATGCACAATGCACTTGTTGGCAACCTTCAGTCTCAAGAGACTCTGGTATCGCGCTCTGAAAGGTGGTTTTGGAACATCGTCTAGTGTGGCTGAAAAGGCCAATTCGGGAGTGACAATCCCTTCCACAACGGGAGCAAGTGCAGTCTGACCCTGGTCTGTCTCCCTGACTCATGCTCTACGCCAATCGAGCGAAGACTTATAACCGGTAACTGCTGCTTCCCGTGTTGTGTCGACGCCGTATGGCGAAGTTGGAGTGTCCTCTCCAGTGCACAAAGCCTGGGTAAAGAAGGTATGGAGGATAGGCTGTTACCCATGCAGCAAATCCCCCATCTCCAGGTTGCTGGAATGGTCCAATGGAAAGGCAGAAGCCAATACGGTTGGTTCCAGCGGCGTCGCAGGAGTTGCCAGAACATGACTGTGTTCAGCCATGAACTGCCTCAGGGACTCCGGCTCCTGATTTTGCCTCAAGGTTGACTCCTGAAGCCTTTTCCACAACTGGATGTAGCCACAATGCAGTGGAGGTTTGAGATCAGAGTTTTCCTTCTCTTAGATGAGCTGCCTTTCCAGGCTGACGAGGCTCATCTACCCGTTTGTCTCACCACTGCACAATATGCACATGCACAATAGTGACTGCACAATAGTGACATGCACAATAGTGACTGCACAATTAAACAAATGAAATTAAAGGTAAATAGCAGACATGCACATTATCCAATCGTGTAGCTACCATTTGATTTTATTTATCACTTTGGTTCAGATGCACATACAAACAGGAGCATCATTGCTCACCTTTGTCTGAATGTTAAAACGTCTGGCAAAAAGCAAAAACCATAAAGTGTGGTTGCCAGATGTTTCAGGGCCCAATCCTATCCAATTTTCCAGTGCCAGTGCAGCTGTGCCAATGGGGCGTGCACTGCATCCTGTAGTGGGGAGGCAGTCTCAAGGTATGGGAACATTTGTTTCCTTACCTTGGGGCTGCACTGAGGTTACACTGGTGCTGGGAAGTTGGATAGGATTGGGCCCTCAGTCTCCACTGAAGTTTTGCATCATTCCGACACGACAGTGCCTTCCATGTAGGAATATTATGAGATGTTGACTGTACTCAGAGGTGGTGCAAAGCACTAAGTTTTGCAGGGAGCCTCATCAAAGGGGCCCCTCTCCCTCCCCTTCAGAGCCATTCCAGGTGGTGGGAGCAGAACGGAGTATGCCCAGAAGGAACACTCAGAAGATGTACACATCCATTCTGCTCCCACCACCTGGAATGGCTCTGAAGGAGAGGAAGAGGGCCCACCACTTGCATGCTGATGTGAGGGTCCCTGAAAAACTTACTGCTTTGCACACCCCTAGCTACACCACTGAGTGTGTTGCCAGAAGGGCAGGTTCTTTGCAGACGCCAAAGTGATGGAACAGACCAGTGGGAGAAAGAAACCAGGATTTATTAGCTTTGCACAGCAACAAATGATGTGCAGTGTTCTTGCATTCCTCAGCCCCGGAAGTGGTGCCTCCTTCTGTCAGTGTGTTACTCTCATGGGCAAGGTCATAGGGCATGCCTATGTCCCAGATGCATGCCTCATGGTGTTCCCAAGCCTACTTTTATACACCTACATGAGTGTATAAAAGAGAATGTAAAAAAGAGTGTATAAAAAAGAAAGAAAGTGTATGTTGCAATCTGCTGAGATGTGGCTTCATCCAGGCATGTGGCTTTGGCTTGGTGCCCGGAAAACCTCTAGATATAATAATTTAAGTGAGGCACCTTTACTCACAGATGAGAAAGCTCGCTAAGTGTGATGCAGTACTTTTGCCAAAGATTAACCCAATTGTGACAGAACAGACTGACCATTGGGAAGAACATGTGCAGACCATTAACTCCATGAAATGCACAGGTCTTCACCAGTCTACCAATACACCGATCTTGGGCCTCCCTCTCAATGTGACTGGCTTTCAGGAAAGTAGAGATCCTTGCACATGCCTCTCACCTCCACAGCTCACAGAATAGAAGGTGCGCACTCAGGCCAGCCCAGAAAAAACAGAGTAGGCATTTATCCCCTTTCCCTCTTCCCTTCCCCTATGACAGCTTTGGACTTCTAGTGACGCCTGTGATCCAGTGACACCCCTCCCCCCCATGATGGGCCACCATTTTTTTTTAAATTGCAGCAGCTGTTTTGTTTATCCACATGTCCCAGGAGAATGCTACATCCTCGTGTGGCGTACGAGAGGCCTCTGCACCGGTGAGAGCCAAAACGAAAAACTCCATTCTTCTCTGTCTGTGCCCTGCTTCTCACAAACAGGCCGCAGCTTTGCTCTGCCACGTCAGCCTGTTCAGTGTAGGTTCCTGTAACCGAATGCCCTTCCATGCTAAACAGCCATTCCCTGCCCACATAAAGCTAGCATGTGGCAGGAAATGGTTTCTAGCCTCACCTTCTCCCTGACATGCTAGCTTTTTGTTTCTATGGCAGGTTCATTTGCAGGTCCCCACCTGCACTTTGAAGCCCTGTAGCCCAGGCACCGTTTACTGCCTCATCTGCTGCTTGTCAGAAGCAGCCTTCTGTCTCCCAGGAATCCTTCCCGGCCCCATGTGCTGAGCTTTGAGCTCCCTCCTCCTTCGCTCTGACCTGCCCCACACATGTTCTTCACAAACGGGCCGTCTAGCAAGCTCAGCTGTGCTCTTGGTGTCCACCCTGACCAGCAATTCCCAGGGCTATGCATCAGAAGAACCCTGCTGCCTCAGGCCAAAAGCCCATCCTGTTTTCATTGTGACGCCCCCTACCCAGTGGCCTCTGAGCACCCCACAAGCAGCAGACAGATAGGCTCCTCTTCCATCACTGCTTCCCAGCGATAGGTCTTCAGAGGCACACTGCCACTGAGCTTGGAGGTAGCGTGAGCCATCACAGCCAGCAGCAGTGAGAGACACGTCCTACATGAAATTGCCCCTGTGGCACCACAGGAACAGGTACAACTGTGGCACACAGTGTGCATCACCCACCTGTACTCTGAAAGGCATTTTAGTAATCAATGCAAAGCAATTGGACATGGATCTTGATAACAGGTTCGCTGGTTTTTGGGTGCCCCTCAGGGAGAAAAACAGGATACAAATTGAATGAATAAACACAACTTTATTTTTGCACTTAAGAAGGCGCCAGATCCTGGGGTGTTTGTGAAGGCAGGAGGAGCGGCACAGAGGCACAAATGAGCCTTGTTAGGTAGTATGCTAGTTCCAAACAACACAGTCCTGGAACGTGCTGGAATTCCTATCATGTATGCACTGCTGAAACAGAGACGCCTGCGTTGGCTCGGTCATGTCGTGAGAATGGATGATGGCCGGATCCCAAAGGATCTCCTCTATGGAGAACTCGTGCAAGGAAAGCGCCCTACAGGTAGACCACAGCTGCGATACAAGGACATCTGCAAGGGGGATCTGAAGGCCTTAGGAGTGGACCTCAACAGGTGGGAAACCCTGGCCTCTGAGCAGCCTGCTTGGAGGCAGGCTGTGCAGCATGGCCTTTCCCAGTTTGAAGAGACACTTGGCCAACAGTCTGAGGCAAAGAGGCAAAGAAGGAATGCCCATAGCCAAGGAGACAGGCCAGGGACAGACTGCACTTGCTCCCGGTGTGGAAGGGATTGTCACTCCCGGATTGGCCTTTTCAGCCACACTAGACGCTGTTCCAGAACCACCTTTCAGAGCGCGATACCAGAGTCTTTCGAGACTGAAGGTTGCCAACTAAAGGTAGTATGCTAATAATTGCAAAAGGTTATTCCACAAGAGCTCATCATCTTACCCAACCCTTTCAAAATAAAGACAGATTTTTAAAGAGTGAGAAAAGGGAGGGGGGAAATGGTCTCTTTTCATCCATTTTGGTTTTAATATGAGGTACTCAAACAAGGCAGACTTTAATGAGAAAGCCTGTCTGATTTCCCTGCTTGCTTTTTTATTATTGTTGTGTTTGTTTTTGATGCCACTGATAAACGTTGTGCAGCGGTTGGCTTTTTTACAACCCTCCAAATTAGTGAACCTCTAATGTGCTGTGTACTTGTATGTCATTAATCAAGGCTTTTTAGTCGCACAGCCACACTGAACTCCTGAAAAGGCATAACACACAGAGATGCCTGTGATATTTTTAATGGGTGCTCAAATGCAGTGGGTCATGATTTATCTTTGTTTTGTTCAGGCAGATAGATGCCACCAAAGGCACAGAAGATGAGACGGGAAAGAGAAAGGGCTTGGCTGTGTCAAGTCTTTTATCTTTTAATTGAGCTCCATTGTGTTTAAAAAAAAAGAGTGTTATTCATTGTAAATCTTAGACAGCCACCACAGGCCATTTTCATGTTCCATTTACTACACCCAGGTGTATCTCAAAATTAGCCGAAGCTATACCCCCACCGAGGCAGTGCCCACAACTTGGAAGGAGAATAAGTTCTGGGGTGAAATAGGGGGACAACCCTCTCTTGTATTTTCAGTGGGGAATGTGATTTTCAGGGGGTTACGGCAGGCAAAACTCTCTGAAGATCCTCACAGCTCCTATTGGCTGGTCACTGACATTTTTTCCCCCAAGACTGAGATTGTATTATAGAAGCTGGAAAGAGTTTGAGTGGTTTTCGCTCCCTATTCCGCAAAATCATGCCCCAGCTTTCAGTCTGATGGGCAGTGAGGGCAGGAATTGCAATAATGGTCTTATCTAAACTGTTGTGACTCCCCTCAAAATAGGAGAAGTTTCTTCGGAGAAATGTCAAAGGTGACCCTTTGTCATGTTGTCTTGTGCTCATTCTTAAAAACATGATAAAGCAACATGAGATCTGATCAGTGGTGTAGCTAGAGGGGGTGCAAAGCACTAAGTTTTGAAGGGAGCCTTATTGTAGTATGCAAGGGGCCCCTCCCCTTTTAGCCATTCCAGGTGGGGGGGGAGCAAAACAGAGATGTGTATGCCTCTGTTTTGCTGGTGCTGAAGCGGAGGGGGAGCGGTCTCTTGCATGCATGCTTTGCACCCGCTCTAGCGATGCCACTGGAGCTGATATGTGCAAATCGTTCTGGTGAGCCAGTCCCACCACTCTGTCATTTGATTGAAATTTGATTAACTGATGATTCTGCTCCCTTGCCGCCGTGTTGCACTAGTCCCATCTCGCCACATAAGTCTCTGATTTCTATTTTGCATCCCTGTCACATACAGAAAAGTGCCAAGTGCATCATTGCAGTTCAACATTCAGGCACTTGTCATGAACTCAAGAGATCTCATGAGATGAGAATATTGTGCTTCCTCCGTACACAGGGTTTTCTTCACAGGCAGAGAGATTATCTTGAATATTCAAGTATTTGTGATGGGAAGGGTATGGGGAACAAACTGGGTTGAAGATGGTGTTTGCAATTCAGAGTTCTCTAAAAGTGCAACTCTCTGTTGCAAAGGATCACAGCAGTGCTGCTGAGAATGGCAGCCAAGAGGTCTTTAAAAAATCAGATTAAATGGTCCATCTAGCCCAACATTTTGCTTAATGCCAGAGCCAATCAGATGCTTCCAGAAAAACCACAAGCACCCATGTGGTCGGAATGTGCCAGCCCTCCTCCCTGGAGCCCCACTCTCAGCAGTGGGTACTGAGTGGCACACATCCTCTGAACCTGGAGGGTCAACCTAGCCATAACGCTTATTAGCTCTTGCTGCAATTATTTTCCATTTGTCCAATTTTTTCTTGAAAAGTACTCCCACTAAGCTGTCAACCGTCATCACATCCTGTGACTGTGATCTCCACAAATGTGTCAAGTGTTGGGCAAGAAAGGTCAACTGTCTTGTCTGCCAGCCAGTCTCACTGGGTAATAGGAAGGTTCAGTTTCCTGTAAGAAAGGGAAACACTGTTCTCTGTCTGCTTTCTTCACACCTTGCATAGTATATGAGCCTCCACAAACTCCAAGTACAGTAGTAACTTTCATTTCTACTGTCCACTGACAAGGAGCCAGCTGAGACGGGTATTTGTACCCATCAGTGGCAGTGCTGGATCTGGACCTCCACACTGAGCCCACATCCCACATTCAGGAACTTCTGACCAGTCTCAGAAATCTCCAAGATCCCCAGAGAATGCAGCCCTGAGGGCAGATGCCACTAAGCGAAACAGCACCCCCAGAGGACCACTCCCCAAGACAGGCCACACGTCCAACAAGACAGAGTGGAGTTTCTGAAGCTTCTGTTGACTCTTAATGCTGTCAAGGTCCACCTTAAAAGACAGAGAGATGAAATAGGACTGTGCTATTTGTTTTCTCCTGTTGCCAATGTCTGTTTCCAGTTTGTAAGGACAGAATTGCAGCTATTTGTGCTTGAAGAGAACATTTGTGGCCATTAATACACACTCCAGAGTTTTAAAAAAAGAAACCCACCAAAAAGGAGAGGTCAATAGAATGTCTGTTGTTATCCCCAGGTAGGATGAAGCCTGGCTTGGTGCATCCATAAGCGTGTTCTGCCTTCAGATGGTGTAATATCACCTGAGTCTCTTACCTGAGAAGGTTTTCAAGAAGCTGCAACTTCTGTTTGTGATTGAAGCTGCAAGAGAGCAAAGCCGTCATCCAGTGAAGAAACAAAAGAGGTGAAGGAAAAGAAGAGACCCTTAAATTGTTTGTCCTTATCCACACTCCATTCCCAGGTATTAAGGGATTCCTCATTCACCTTCTGCACTAACAGAAGCATTTCAATGTGAGAGTCCTTGGTTCAGTTCCAGTGAACAGAGTGTCTAAAGCAGGGGGGGTTGGACTAGATGACCTTTTAGGTCATTTCCAACTCTATGATTCTATGATACTCAAATGTGCCGTTGTCCTACAAGCAGCAGTTCTCAACTGTGGTGCATTGGTGTGTCATGAAAGGTCTATAGGGGTGCTGCAGGAGTTGGAGCACAGTGGTTAAAAGTCACTGAAAAGCTCTTCCGGGTTCTGCGGCTCTGTTTCTAGGACAACTGTCTATCTATAGTAATGAATTGTCTGTCCCTTTTCCTCCACTGACAGATAAGTCATTACTGCAGACAGTTGTCCTTGAAACAGAGCCATAGAACCTGGGAGAGTCACCAAAATGCCAGAGATGACATCACAAGAGATTGTGAGAAGACTATAGTGTGTCATAAGAGAAAAACATTGAAAATCACTGTTCTAGAGCAGGGATGCCCAAACCCCGGCCCGGGGGCCACTTGCGGCCCTCGAGGCCTCTCAATGTGGCCCTCAGGGAGCCCCCACTCTCCAATGAGCCTCTGGCCCTCCGGAGATTTGTTGAAGCCCGCACTGGCCCAATGCAACTTCTCTCAGTGTGAGTGTGACTGTTTGACCTCTTGTGTGAGCTGTCGGATGAGAACTCCCTCCACTGCTTGCTCTTTCACATCTGTGATGCGGCAGCAAAAGAAAGGCCAGCCTTGCTTTGTGCAAGGCCTTTTATAGGCATTGAGCTATTGCAAGACCTTCATTCATTCATATAAGTTCATCTTTAATATATTCATTTATGTAAACTTATGTAAATTTATTCAAATTTTAAATGCAAATTAATTCTTTTTTTCCCCCCTGCCCTTGACACAGTGTCAGAGAGATGATGTGGCCCTCCAGCCAAAAACTTTGGACATCCCTGTTCTAGAGTAATGGGCAGAACCCACTGGCCCCAACCCCACAACCTTTTTTCTAGGTGGGGGTCATGTGAATTTAATATTTATTATCACAATATTTTATTTTCATGCATATTGGCAAGGGAGGAGGAAGGGAAAGTAATTTTAGGAGGGAGTACCATGATTCTGTAAGGTCAAATAGTTCCCTTTTAAAGCAGAGTGTGTTAAAAGCATTTACTATGAATGTTTTCTCAGTGTATAACTCACAGTTAGAGCAGTATTAGATGTGAGGTTCAGGGGTGCCCCAAGGAAGTGATCTTCCATTGCTCACCCCATCAAGAAGGGAGACCCTATAATTCTACCTGGACTCAGGGCCCAATCCCATTCAACTTCCCAGCATTGATGCAGCCATCCCAGCGAGGCCTGCGGTGGGAGAGGGGAGTCACGGAGGCCTTCTCAAGCTCAGGGAATGTTTGTTTCCTTACTTCAGGGCTGCATTACAGCTGCATTGGCACAGGAAAGTTGGATAGGACTGGGCTCTTACAACTCAATCCTAAGCATGTCTACTCAGAAGTAAGTCCCATTAATGTCAATGGGATTTACTCCCAGGAAAATGTGGATAAGATTGGGCTGTCAGTCTCTAAAAGGTGTGTCTTTTAGGTATGTCTCAGAACTTGTAGTTAGGGGAGGAGGCTTCACAATTACCTGATGATGATGATGATGATGATGATGTAGTTGTAGTTGTAGTTGGCAACCTTTAGTCTCGAAAGACTCTGGTATCACGCTCTGAAAGGTGGTTTTGGAACAGCGTCTAGTGTGGCTGAAAAGGCCAATTCGGGAGTGACAATCCCTTCCACAACGGGAGCAAGTGCAGTCTGACCCTAGTCTGTCTCCCTGGCTATGGGCCTTCCTTCTTTGCCTCTTAGCCTCAGACTGTTGGCCAAGTGTCTCTTCAAACTGGGAAAGGCCATGCTGCACAGCCTGCCTCCAAGCGGGCCGCTCAGAGGCCAGGGTTTCCCACTTGTTGAGGTCCATCCCTAAGGCCTTCAGATCCCTCTTGCAGATGTCCTTGTATCGCAGCTGTGGTCTACCTGTAGGGCGCTTTCCTTGCACGAGTTCTCCATAGAGGAGATCCTTTGGGATCCGGCCATCATCCATTCTCACGACATGACTGAGCCAACGCAGGCATCTCTGTTTCAGCAGTGAATACATGCTAGGGATTCCAGCACGTTCCAGGACTGTGTTGTTTGGAACTTTGTCCTGCCAGGTGATGCCAAGAATACGTCGGAGGCAGCGCATGTGGAAAGCATTCAGTTTCCTCTCCTGTTGTGAGTGAAGAGTTCATGACTCGCTGCAGTACAGAAGTGTACTCAGGACGCAAGCTCTGTAGACCTGGATCTTGGTATGTTCCGTCAGCTTCTTGTTGGACCAGACTCTCTTTGTGAGTCTGGAAAACATGGTAGCTGCTTTATCGATGCGTTTGTTTATCTCGGTATCCAGAGAAAGAGTGTCGGAGATTGTTGAGCCAAGGTACACAAAGTCATGGACAACCTCCAGTTCATGTGCAGAGATTGTAATGCAGGGAGGTGAGTCCACATCCTGAACCATGACCTGTGTTTTCTTCAGGCTGATTGTCAGTCCAAAATCTTGAGAGGCCTTGCTAAAACGATCCATGAGCTGCTGGAGATCTTTGGCAGAGTGGGTAGTGATAGCTGCATCGTCGGCAAAGAGGAAGTCATGCAGACATTTCAGCTGGACTTTGGACTTTGCTCTCAGTCTGGAGAGGTTGAAGAGCTTTCTGTCTGATCTGGTCCGGATATAGATGCCTTCTGTTGCAGTTCCAAAGGCCTGCTTCAGCAGGACAGCGAAGAAAATCCCAAACAAGGTTGGAGCAAGAACACAGCCCTGCTTCACGCCGCTTCGGATGTCAAAGGGGTCTGATGTGGAGCCATCAAAGACAACAGTGCCCTTCATGTCCTTGTGGAAGGATCTGATGATGCTGAGGAGCCTGGGTGGACATCCGATCTTGGGGAGAATCTCGAAGAGGCCATCCCTGCTGACCAGGTTGAAAGCCTTTGTGAGACCTATGAAGGCTATAAAGAGTGGCTGTCATTGTTCCCTGCATTTCTCCTGCAGTTGTCTAAGGGAGAATACCATATCAGTGGTGGACCTGTTGGCTCGGAATCCACACTGTGATTCTGGATAAACGCTCTCTGCAAGTACCTGGAGCCTCTTTAGTGCAACTCGGGCAAACAACTTTCCTACAACGCTAAGGAGAGAGATGCCACGGTAGTTGTTGCAGTCACCCCTGTCACCTTTGTTCTTGTACAGCGTGATGATGTTTGCATCCCTCATGTCTTGAGGTACTCCACCTTCTCTCCAGCAGAGACAGAGGATTTCATGCAGCTCAGTGATGATGATCTCTTTGCAGCACTTTAGGACTTCAGCAGGGATGCTGTCTTTTCCAGGTGCCTTGCCAAAGGCAAAGGAGTCCAGGGCCACGTGAAGTTCTTCTAGGGTTGGTTCACTGTCAAGCTCCTCCAGCACAGGCAGGCACTCAATGTTGTTCAGCTCTTCTTCGGTGACTACATTTTCTCTGGAATATAGCTCAGAGTAGTGCTGCACCCAGCGTTCCATCTGCTGTGCCCGATCCTGGATGACCTCGCCTGTTGCAGACTTCAGAGGGGCAATTTTCCTCTGTGTTGGACCTAGGGCCTGCTTGATACCATCATACATCCCCTTGATGTTGCCCATGTCAGCTGCTATCTGTATCTCAGAACAGAGCTGGAGCCAGTAGTCGTTAGCACATCTCCTGGCAGTCTGCTGGACTTTGCTGCGAGCACCTCGGAGGACCTGCAGGTTGCGCTCACTGGGACAGGCCTTGTATGCTGCTTGAGCTCTCCTCTTTTCCTCAATGACTGGTGTCAACTCCTCAGAGTGGGCTTCAAACCAGTCTGCTGTCTTGTTGGTCTTCTTGCCAAATATGGACAAGGCATTGTTGTAAACGGCATTCTTGAAATGTTCCCATCTGTTGGATGCGCTTGCGTCGGCCGGGCCTGGAAGAGATTCCTCAAGCGCTCGTGCAAATTCCTCCACTTTTCTCTGATCCCGGGTCTTGCTGGTATCAACGCGAGGTCTTCCTTCCTTTTTCGTGTGATACAGTCGCTTTGTTTGCAGTTTCACTCTGCTGCACAACAGGGAGTGGTCAGTGTCGCAGGCAGCACCCTGATAGCTGCGTGTGATCTTGATGCTGGGAAGGCTGGAGCGTCTGGTGAGAATCAGGTCGAGCTGGTGCCAGTGCTTTGATCTTGGGTGACTCCAAGAGACTCTATGTTGGGGCTTTGTGTTGAAGAACGTGATGCTGACACAGAGACCGTGATGACAGCAAAACTTTAGCAGGCGTTGGCCATTTTCGTTCATCTTCCCAGTGCCGAAATGACCTAAGCAAGTGGGCCACGAACTGTTATCAGCACCAACTCTAGCATTGAAGTAGCCGAGGATGAACAATGGCTCTTTTACGGGGATCTTCTTGATAGTGGTGGCCAGGTCATCATAAAATTTGTCTTTGGCTTCTGCTGGAGACGACAGAGTTGGTGCATAAGCACTGATGAGAGTGACAGGTCCTACTGATGACTGGAGCTGCAGGGACAAAATTCTTTCACTTCCCACAGTAGGTGGGATGATGGATTTCAGCAGGGTATTTCTGACCGCATTGAATGAATGACAATTCGGGGATTGTCACTCCCGAATCGGCCTTTTCAGCCACACTAGACACTGTTCCAGAACCACCTTTCAGAGCGCGATACCATAGTCTTTCGAGACTGAAGGCTGCCAACTAACTTCTGACCGCAAAACCAACACCATGTTCCCTGGTTTTGTTTGGTGGTTTTCCCTGCCAGAAAAATGAGAAATTTCTCTCCTTGACAGATCCGGAATCTGGCAGCCTACTCTCTTGAAGGGCGACGATGTCCATCTGCAGTCTGCTCAGCTCCGTGTCGATGACAGCTGTTTTGCGTGCATCATCCATTGCTTGCAGGTCATCAGAGAAGCCAGGTGTCATTGTCCTTACGTTCCAGGTGCCGAGCTTTAGGGCAGGAGTTTTCTGTTTTCTGTTGCATGGTGCAGAGTTGTCGATCCGCTTGTCGGTTTTCACCCTAAACCCCACGCACCCCGTGAGGTTAACGGACCGTGGCAAGGCAACACCTTACTGGCTGGGGACTGCCCAGCTTAAGGCGGGCGGTAGCTGCCCAATGAGATGCAATGATCTCTCCCACCGTCGGAAGCAGCCCCTGGCGTCATGCCCTACGCCAATCGAGCGAAGACTTATAACCGGTAACTGCTGCTTCCCGTGTTGTGCCGACGCCGTGTGGCCAAGTTGGAGTGTCCTCTCCAGTGCACGAAGCCTGGGTAAAGCAGGTATGGAGGATAGGCTGTTACCCATGCAGCAAATCCCCCCTCTCCACGTCGCTGGAATGATCCAATGGAAAGGCAGAAGCCAATACGGTTGGTTGCAGCGGCGTCGCAGGAGTTGCCAGAACTGATGATGATGATGATGAAGTTTAAGGGTGAATGATTCCATTGCACATATTCTGTTGGGCTGATCAATCACAGCTGCTCTGCTGGGACTGAGCCTTGACCATCTCCTTCAAGGAATACTCCAGTTGTCCTACAAAATCCTTGCTGTACTTAGTTTGCTGTACTCACATTGGGTAGCTATAACAATACCTTTGGGGAGGCCAGCTTACCATGCAGCAGGTGGCACAAAAGGCCAGGTGGGTACCCATCCTGGTCGGTACACCTGGACATGTAGCCTGAGGGACGGTGGCACAAGGGTAGGACTTCTTGGCTGTGGTGGCGCAATTATGGAATTCTCTTCTAAGAACTAAGTAACTAAGAACTACTCCCTCCCCGTGGCGAGGGCTCAAAACATACCTGTTTCATCTGGCATTTGGGTGATGGGTGGGTGTTTGCCCTCCATGCCTCTATAACAGTGCAGCAGCTTGACTCTTCCTTCAGGACTGAATTATGACCCCCTCCTAATGGCCCCATGGTTTTTTTCTTTCCTTTTTTGGGGGGGGGGTAATTTTTCCCCCCTTCTCTCTTAATTGATTTTAGTTATTTTACTTACAGCTGTTATGTATCATACTCTTATTATGGTGCTTGGTAAGATGCCCTGGGCATTTGCCAAGGCACGGGAAAGGTGGGATATACATTTTTCAAATAAACTAAACAATACGTGCTTGCTGTTTTCTCACATCCAGGCAGGCATTAATATACTCAGCATGAATTTTTTTTAATAATCAAAGGCATGACCAGTAGCATTCCAAAAATCAATATTGAATGTCAGCCTACATCCGGCTAATTAATGTGGGTGTTTATTTGCTTCTTTGAAATGAAATCTGCTGCCTTCTTCCTAGTCTGAAATCTGGAGCTCGGGCAGAGGCGATGGCTCAGTGACAGCACCTAATCTGTGGGCCAAAGAGTGTGCCCTTACCATGAGGAGACTTCTACGATGCCTCTCCACCGTGGCATAGGGGGCCTGCTCCGTTGACGTGGCTGCGTCAGTGGAGGTGTTTGGTTCAGATTGGACAATAAGTCTCTAGTGCAGCCATTTTCAACTGGTGTGCCGCAAAAGGTCTGCAGGTGTGCCACGGGAGTTTGGAGCGCAGCGGTTGAAAATGACTGAAAACCCCTTCCAGGTCCTTTGGGTCTGTTTCTAGGACAACTGTCTGTAGTAATGCATTGTCTGTCCCCATTCCTCCACCTGCTCTGTCATTGTTACTACAGACAGGCTGTTATTACAGACACTTGCCCTAGAAACAGAGCCACCGATCCTGCAAGTGTCTCCCAGAAGCCAGAGGTGATATCACAGGAGGCAAAGACCACAGAGAAGACTGTCAAGTCAGTGCCATAAGAAGAACAATGTTGAGAATTGTAGTCTCAGACCTGCCCAACAGGTGGGAATTTGAGCTACCCAGCCTCAGTGGTCCAAACAGGACACCAGAATACATCTACACTTGCCCCTGAGACTCTGGGGCTGAAGCCTGGAAGACGAGAAGTGCCCAACAGACTGGGGGCAGAGCCTACTGGGATGGGGCAAAACCCCTTGGTGCCTGATGAGGCACAGGCCAGCACCTGGCCAAAGAATAGGAAAGCCTGGCTGTGCCCTTTGCCTTTCAGTGCACTCTGCTGGCACTAGGAGTGGTGCTGAGAACAGAAGCTCTCCTTGTGCCAAGCAGAAAATAGCCTGCCAACATTGACTCCAGACCTCCCACTGAGATTTCATCAGTGCTGTGGGAAACTGGCAACTCTAGAGCTCCATCCCATGCGAGGCTGTGTTCCAGGTCGCTCTCCCATCAGAGCTGAGGGCTGCAAGGAGCAGGCCCTTCTCTGAGGTGCTCTTCGGGAGTTTCCCCTGCGGGGAATGGCCATTCCGTCAGGCTTTGCTGAGGATTTTGGAGCCTGTGGCAGGTGGCACCGGGAAGGCTTGCTGCTGACTTGGCATGTTTGCACAACCATTTTCGGGGATCATCATGGTGCTTTATCGCTGTGTTCTTTCCTGTCATAATATTTGAGGTGTTTGACTAGTTTGCCTTGAGAGCCTCTGGAAGGCTCAAAGGCATAGCTAGAGGGGGTGCAAAGCACAAAGTTTCTCAGGGATCCTCATTGTAGTGTGCAAGGAGCCAATCCCCCTCTTCGGAGCCAGGCATACGCCTCAATTTTGCTCCCACCACCTGGAATGGCTCCAAAGGGAAGCGGGAGGGGCCCCTTGCACACTGCAGTGAGGCTCCCTGCAAAACTTAGTGCTTTGCACTCCCTCTAGCCATGCCACTGGGAAGCCTGTGAAGTGTAACCAATGATGAAAGAAAACTCACAATAAATAAAAATCCCTGCTGTCAGCAGGTGGACAACTGAGGCTCAAAGATACCTTCCTCCATGTTACATTTTAAAAAGAAGATGTGCTCTCTTGTCTCCTCTTCCCTCCCATTGCACTCATTGGACTCAAGGAGCAAAAGAAGGGTCTCTCCCCATCTCCAGTCTGCCCCCTATTTGTCTTCATAGAGTGGTAGTGGTAGCTGGGTGGGAGGGCAGTGTGTGGGGGGTGGAGGAGATGGAGAGTGAGGGGAGCTTAGTTGCTCATGGGGAAGTAGGGACCAGGTTGCTGTAGGAATGCTCCTGTTCTAGATGGACTCAGACTGTGTGTGTGGGGGGGGGGGGAAGGGCTCAGATTCCAGGCAAGACAAACCAAGCATGGGGGCAGTCACCCCTCATCACTACATAAGATGGTCCCCTACATTGCACTTCCTCTCCAGACTCCCCTAGAACAGATTGACAGGCCTCCTCTCTGCTCCCAATGCCCAATTGTAATGGTGGGAATTTTGCTAGTAATTTAATAAAATTGCAACAGCTTTCATTCTCCAGTCCTCTGTAATGGGAAACCATCCCTTAAATACATGCAAGGAGATGGGAAATTTTCATCTTAGCTGTCTAGATAACAAGCTGGTTTATTCACGCAAATCAAGAGCCCCACATTTCAAGCATTGTTTAGGTGGCTTAGAGTTATCAGCTGAAAAGAGCCCATTTCTTCCTTATTTTTCTGGGGTTTTTTTTCTCTCTCTCTCTCTTGCCAGTAAAAAAGCTGATAAGAGTCGAGAAAGGATAATAACACCAGCTTGCTAAGTTCCCATTGAGAAGTCTGAGCAGAAAACTCACCTCCTAAAATGATTTCCTGTGCTTTTAAGGCAGGGATGAAACAAGGGATGTGGCTACCCCCTAGGAAGGCACTGAAGGTACAAAAAGTTAATCCTCCCCCCCCCCCCATGGCATAGCTAGAGGAGGTACAAAGCACTAAGTTTTTCAGGAAGCTTCACTGCAGTGTGCAAGCAGCCCCTCCCTTTTGGAGCAAAATGGAGGCATTCCCCCACCTGGAATGGCTCTGAAGGGGAGAGGGGCTGCTTGCGCACTGCAGTGAAGCTTCCTGAACAACTTAGTGCTTTGAATACTGTGGTGAGTCTCCTTGCAAAACTTAGTGCACCTCTAGCTACGCCACTCTCTTCCTTCCCACACCATTTCTGAATATGCCTGGTGGAATTTAGCTACTGGGGGATCAGGATTGGGATATACCCCCATTCCCTCCTTGCACCAGCTCCGTAGCTTGCCTCTTCCAAGCCTCCAGAGGCTGTTTGGGGTGAATTCAACTAGACCTTTCTTTTGTTTTTTGATGGTCCTTGAGAGTCCATCTCTGCCTCCATCGTTTCACTCCCTGCTGAGCAGAGCCAGCCTGAGATCATCCGGTCTAAACGTCTTGCCTTTAGTGGTGAGTTTGGCGGAGCAGCAAAATGCCCCCTGCAAATATGACACATCTTCTCACTGTTCCCTCCAGCCCACCGCCAGTGGAGGTGCCCCAGTCCACATTCTCAGAGGATTCAGACAATGGTGTGACGTGGCAATCCAGATGAGGACTGCAACAGAGGGAAGGGGCAGGTCTTCATTCCCGACCCAGGTTCCCCTGTGACTGACTTTTAAAAAATCACCAAGCATGCAAGGTCCAAACTGCATGTTTAATGTAAAAGTTTGGCTCTTCATGGGAGTGTGTTGTGAATCATTTGTGTGTCCTGAAACCTACCAATTGATCAGTTTAACATCTCAAGATCTTGCATCTAAACATCTGACCATTCTAGCACTAACCAGTTCTGGCCCACCCAGGCAGCCACCTGATGCAAGCTGTATCGGTGGCAGATTGTGAGGGGTCTGTGGGTTTGGGGTGCCTTTCGCCCAGAATCTGCCACTGTTGCTTCCTCCCTCCAACCTGCCACCACTGCAAGCCACATAATTTGCTTCCCACTCACTTAAGCGAGAAGTGGATCAGTCCTGCACTTCTGGGGTTCATGGTGCCACTTGAGGATCACAGTAAGGAGTTTGAGGCTTTTTTTTTCTTGGTAGCACAGAGCCCAAGTTGGCATCAGATGGCATTCTGGGTCATGCCACCCCAGCACAAACATTCAACACAGGTTTGATTATGCGTTCTACCTCCCACCCCCACCCCCAAAAGCAAAGAGAGGGACACCATCAGGACAGACTTGAGTCTGGAAATCAGTGAGAGTTGAAGCTTGTGTGTTGCCATAAGTACATATTACCAAGGAGAGGAGGAAGAACTCAGCAGCAGCCCCCAATTTCCCCAGCAGCTCTGTGTTTGTTGTTGCCTCTCACTCCAGCCTGAAGGCAAAGGTCCTTATGCCCGCCTGGGCTGGGGGTGTGGAGGGGCTGCTGTTGCCTTTCCATTCTCCCTGTGGCTTCCTGCCATTTGTAGTGCTCTAATTGCCAGGCTGCATTTCTCTGGATTTCAGGAGCAAACTCTAAGTAGCTTTTAAACTGGCTGGGTTTTCATTTACCTTTTCTGAGTTTTTAAAAGCTTTGGGGAGAGGAGAGAGGGGACTAAAGAGCCGCGTTCAATAAAGGGACACGATTGGAAAGGAACACGTTTTCCTTTTCTCCCTGCCTCTTCAGCAGCGCTACAGAGAACAGGATTTAATTTGCTTAATTCGCTACTCCTATACAGAAAGCTTTTCTCCCTTCCATTTCCTTTCATGTGTTGCACTTAACAAATTATCTGAAAGGAATTCAATCCCCTTTTCACAAGAGCTTCCTGAGACCCAGTGGTGTAGCTAGAGGGGGTGCAAAGTACGAAGTTTTGCAGGGAGCCTCACTGCACCATGCAAGCGGCCCCTCTCGCTCCCCTTCGGAGCCACTCTGGGCGATGGGAGCAAAACGGAGGCGAAAGCCAGAGAAGTCCCAGAGAAGAGGCAAATGCTTCCACTTTGCTCTCCCCACCCAGAATGGCTCTGAAGGGGAGGTGGAGGGACCACGTGGATGCTGCTCTGAGGTTGCCCGCAAAACTAAGTCCTTTGCACCCCCTCTAGCTATGCCACCACAGAGACCAAAAATACACTCATTTAATCTTCTTGTAACAAGGGTCAAAGAGGACCATACGCACCCATAAGTTAGGACAGAAAAAAACACACATGTGGGACAGTCCTCCCAGAGCAGTGCTGCAGCGGTTGTTTACCGGAAGACTATGGTAATCATGAGGAGCAGTGGCGTAGCCGGAGGGGGGCGGAGCACCCAGAGCGGGCAAGCAACCCGTCCCTTCAGAGCCATTCCTGGTGTGGGGAGCAAAACGGAGTCTTACAGCTCTGTTTTGCTCCCCCCACCAGGAATGGCTCTGAAGGGGCGGGCCACTTGCCGGCTCTGGGTGCTCCATCCCCCCTCCAGCTACGCCACCAGTGAGGAGTTAGGGAGCTTTCACATATTGCTTTGTTTGCCTGCTTAGTGAAGCCTGTTCAGGTGAGCGTCACCTGCTGGCCTCTCTGTCTGACATCTCAATAAGGTCTGTGCCTCCACATGCGCACTTTGCCTGTGGCTTATTTAGCAAGGCCTGAGAGGCACAGATTCCCAGCTGCGGTTTCAGGTTGTATCTAATTGGCTCAACACCCACCTTAGATAGGAAAAGGGGGGGAGTCCTGTCTGTATGGGAAAGATGATGCTTCAGGACATTCTGGTTCAGAGAGAGGCCTTTAGCAGCTCCTGGCTGCAGCTTCTCTAGGAGCAGGTATGTCATCCCCAGAAATGCTGACACCCTTTGGATTTGTCCGATGGATGAGGCCTGCCCCATTGGAGTCCCTCCGCTGCTGCCTGGAATCCCCTTCAAGCTGAAGGGACATTGTCATGAGCTTTCATTTGCCCAGGGCCACTTCATATGAATGCTTTCATGCACTGATTGCGTTTTCTGTATATAAGAACTCCATCCCCTCTGGCAGCAGCCTCCCCGCCCCTTTGGACTTTCACGAGCAATTTCACAAGAAGCCTCCTGTTTGTACACTTTTCCCTTCTGAAGCATCCCACTCAGTGCCCCCCCATGGGATACAGTGCGCACCTTTTCAGCACAGCTGCACCAGTGGTTGGGGAGGGTAGGACTGGTTCGTTAAATAAGCAATATAACATCATAATCGACAAGCGTAAGACACAAAATTTAAGAACCATCATTCTAGAATCTTCCAAACACCTGTCAGGACAGGAAAGTTTCACATTCCTGCAAAACGTGGCTAAGACGGGGGCTGTGCTGATGCCCTTTCGGAGGCGGTGCCCCAGGGTCGGTGCACAGTAGAGAAGGTGCTGTTGCACGTCACCACCAAACAGAGTATGTGAACAAAGATCTGGTGACCCGTCAAATCCTCCAGCCTGCAGTCTCAAGGAAGGCAGCCTGAGCAGTTTCATCGGAGAGAAGGACATTTACCGCAGGCCACTCGCATGGCACTCTTAATGCTTGGAGTGTTTCACAACCTGTGCCGGGTTTGCCATGACAACAGCGCTCTGAGATTGGGCCTGAGCATGTCTGCATTGTGGACAAAGAACTCAGGGTGTGGCAGTGTGCGGGCTGCTTTTTCCAGTGGGATTCCATGACATCTTAGAAGGAGCTGATGGCCCCAAATCTGGCTGCTGTCGCTCATTAGGGCTCCACTTCTGGGTGTTGTTCCAGAAAGCCCCCGTCTCATTAAAGAGGGCCTGACTACACCAGCCACATCAATGGACTTTAAACCTTTTCAGTCATGCCCTGTGCTCCATAGATTCCCTCCTTTGAGATTCCCATTTATTGCCCGCTAGTGCCCCATTCAGTTCATCTGCAGATGAGCAGATGAATTCTACACAGGCCATTTTCTTTTTAAACTTGGTGCTGCAGAAGCTGCGCACAAACAAGCTGCTTCGTGCTGTGAGGGGGACATCTTCACAGCCACACTCAAGACCTTACACAACGGCAGCCTGGCTTCAAGCCACAGACTGCCACCTTGTGGCTCAGTCATGCTATGTCCCATCTGCTTTCGAATGGTAACACAAGAATTTCTTGGGGAGGGTATTCTGTTGCCAACATAAGAACATAAGAAAATAAGAACAGCCCCACTGGATCAGGCCATAGGCCCATCTAGTCCAGCTTCCTGTATCTCACAGCGGCCCACCAAATGCCCCAGGGAGCACACCAGATAACAAGAGACCTCATTCTGGTGCCCTCCCTTGCATCTGGCATAGCCCATTTCTAAAATCAGGAGGCTGCACATACACATCATGGCTTGTAACCCGTAATGGATTTTTCCTCCAGAAACTTGTCCAATCCCCTTTTAAGGGCGCCCAGGCCAGACGCCATCACCACATCCTGTGGCAAGGAGTTCCACAGACCAACCACACGCTGAGTAAAGAAATATTTTCTTTTGTCTGTCCTAACTCTCCCAACACTCAATTTGAGTGGATGTCCCCTGGTTCTGGTGTTATGTGAGAGTGTAAAGAGCATCTCCCTATCCACTCTGTCCATCCCCTGCATAATTTTGTATGTCTCAATCATGTCCCCCCTCAGGTGTCTCTTTTCTAGGCTGAAGAGGCCCAAACGCCGTAGCCTTTCCTCGTAAGGAAGGTGCCCCAGCCCAGTAATCATCTTAGTCACTCTCTTTTGCACCTTTTGCCAAGTGAATATTTGGAAAGGACCAGATTAGATTCAGTGGCACAGTATGCCCAGAATCCTTCACAACTGGTGACAATGACATGATGGTAATCATGAGCTATCATTCATTTGACTTAAGGTTGGTAAATGGTTACTGGTGCTGATGGCATGCGGGAGAAGATAGACAGACAAAAGAAAATATTGCTTTACTCAGCGTGTGGTCGGTCTGTGGAACTTATTGCCACAGGATGTGTGGTTGGTATCTGGCCTAGATGCCTTTAAAAGGGGATTGGACAAGTTTCTGGAGGAAAACTCCATTATGGGTTACAAGCCATGATGTGTATGTGCAACCTCCTGATTTTAGAAATGAATTACGTCAGATGCAAGGAAGGGCACCAGGACGAGGTCTCTTGTTATCTGGCGTGTTCCCTGGGGCATTTGGTGGGCCACTGTGAGATACAGGAAGCTGGACTAGATGGGCCTATGGCCTGATCCAGTGGGGCTGTTCTTATGTTCTCATGTTAAGGAAAAGAATTTTATGGGGGAGAAGGAAAAGAATGAAAAGCAAGAGTAAGAAAAGAGACCCCATGGACTGTTTTGTGTGGCTCTTCTCTATCCCCCTCATTGCCAAAGCCAGGGAGATGCCTAGAGAGGTGTGACTTTTATTTAAAAGTTTGTTGGTTTTCTCGTTCCCTCAAAATCTCTTGACCCATTTACCTCAGTCAAGTACCTTCAAATTTACCTTGAAATTTTGCTTTGTACACAATTCTGTGGGAATGTCAGTGATCAGAGGTGCCACTAGGCCACTGTGGGAGTGGAGAGGGAGGGGTGGGCATATGTCCTGCTCAGATTAGTCACCTAACTCCTGGCACTTCTGTTCCACAGGCATGCAAATTATCCATCTGCCCCTTAGCATCTTCTCCGGAGCAGTTGGAGAGTGAGTTGCCATCACATTTCTCCTGGCCAGGAAGTTCGAGACAAATTCAGAAGTTTAGTGAAAGAATCTGAGGAATTTCAAGGCAGGAGTTTTGGCAAGGCAATCTGGGGAGGAGGTTGTGTGCATTTGTGCAACACCACCCAATGCGAAGTCACACTGAGTTTCCACCCATTCCTGCTTCTTCTGGGGTGAAACATCTGAGGAATTCTGGGGAAAAGAGCTTTTATGAACAAGGTCTGCCCAATTTGTGACCCCTCAGGCTGAATGCAGAACCCCATCAACCACATATGGTGTCCACCTCCCAACCCCCAAACCAGATGAATCACTTGCTACTGCACCATTCTAAGAATAGCAGTCCCTGGGCATGGGGTAGGGATGGGGGTTGTCAAGTATATATCAGGCCATTTTGTATTTTTATTCATTTATTGTAAATATGTATAGACCACCCTATAGAGCTGTTTACAGGGGGGAAATCTTAAAAATACACACACACACAAAATGATTACAGTTACCCAAAAGTAAATTAAAATGGTGATTAAAACCAGCAGTTAAAAAGAATACAACTCTGAGTCCTGAGAGGATTCAAGTTTCTTCACCTGATGCCCGAAAGGCAGCAACTTTGTGCCCAGGCAACCATCCCTGGTGCCACAACCACAAACTGGTGCCACAACCAGTGAGGTCCAGTTAATGGGTTACCTTAGATTGGGTGGAACAAAAGTTATACTGAGCTGTAATGTGACTTGCGAAATTTAGCTGCCTGGGGCTATGGATACTCCTGACCTGAAGAGAGGCTGTGGCTGATGGAATAAAGGTCCGTATCCAGACAACCAAAACGCACGTAATTTTTTCCACTGACCAGACTCATTTCCGAGAGCTGAAACTGGATGCAATTTGAAGTCCACTTCCGCACTTGATTTAAGAAGTGCAATTACATCGCTGGACAAAGGACCCATCCCAGGTCTGCGCTCCTGTCTCAGGGCGCTACTATGAGGCACTCGAGAATAAAATCGCTGCCCAATTATTCCAGGGAGCATAAATCTTTTAATCAAGAGCTATTATCAAACCCAGATCACCAGCCCTTGAGAGCCTGATCTTGAGTCCTCTGTGGGGGGAGGGGGGAGGCAGGGTAGTGGGTTATTTCACGAACACGGTCATGTGACTTCAAGGACGGAGACCAATTACTGATATCTTGACAGGGGGGAGATTTTTGCTTCAAGCCAAAACAATGTTCATTAAACGTTTCTTTTCATTATGGCCAAAGGACTGATGGGTGGGGCTTATCTATTAACTGAGGACCATTGTATTCTGCTCTTTTCCCATGTCAAGGTGACTGGCAGGGTGTTCCCATCCAACAGCAGCTGATCAGGTCCCCATTGTGTCCTATCACAGATACACAACTGAGCTGTGAAGTAAGTCCTATTTTGCTCAATGGGGCTTACCCTCAGGAAAGTGTGGCTAGGATTGCAGCCTCAGCGGCATAACTGGAGGGGGTGCAAAATGCTGAGTTTTGCTAAGCAGTGAGGGAGCCTCACTGCCACGTGCAAGTGGCCCCTCCCCTTCAGAGCCATTGCAGACAGGGGAAGCGTTCCCCTCCATTTTGCTCTCCCCATCTGGAATGGCTCCAAAGAGGAGGGGGAGGGGCTGCTTGAAGGCTGCAGCGATTCTCCCTGAAAAATTAGCTCTTTGCAGCCTCTCTAGCAATGCCACTGGTTCCACTTACTCTTTCTCAGAGTGATTCTAAAGCCATTTTCTTTCTTTCTTTCTTTCTTTCTTTCTTTCTTTCTTTCTTTCTTTCTTTCTTTCTTTCTTTCTTTCTTTCACACCGCACACAGCGGCGGCACTGCTCTTTGAAGGACTTCGGCGGGGAGGCTCTGCCTCCCCACTCCCCGCTCATCCCTGGTGTCTTCCCCCAGTGCTGCAGCTTCAATAGAAATTGCCCCCCTGAAGCTCCTACTAGTCAACATAAGAACATAAGAACAGCCCCACTGGATCAGGCCATAGGCCCATCTAGTCCAGCTTCCTGTATCTCACAGCGGCCCACCAAATGCCCCAGGGAGCACACCAGATAACAAGAAGACCTGCAAGGCCTCCTGGGAATTGTAGTTAAGAACATAAGAACAGCCCCACTGGATCAGGCCACAGGCCCACCTAGTCCAGCTTCCTGTATCTCACAGCGGCCCACCAAATGCCCCAGGGAGCACACCAGATAACAAGAAGACCTGCAAGGCTTCCTGGGAATTGTAGTTAAGAACATAAGAACAGCCCCACTGGATCAGGCCATAGGCCCATCTAGTCCAGCTTCCTGTATCTCACAGCGGCCCACCAAATGCCCCAGGGAGCACACCAGATAACAAGAGACCTGCAAGGCTTCCTGGGAATTGTAGTTAAGAACATAAGAACAGCCCCACTGGATCAGGCCACAGGTGCATCTAGTCCAGCTTCCTGTATCTCACAGCGGCCCACCAAATGCCCCAGGGAGCACACCAGATCGCAAGGGACCTGCAAGGCTTCCTGGGAATTGTAGTTAAGAACATAAGAACAGCCCCACTGGATCAGGCCACAGGCCCACCTAGTCCAGCTTCCTGTATCTCACAGCGGCCCACCAAATGCCCAGGGAGCACACCAGATAACAAGAGACCTGCAAGGCCTCCTGGGAATTGTAGTTAAGAACATAAGAACAGCCCCACTGGATCAGGCCAGAGGCCCATCTAGTCCAGCTTCCTGTATCTCACAGCGGCCCACCAAATGCCCCAGGGAGCACACCAGATAACAAGAGACCTGCAAGGCCTCCTGGGAATTGTAGTTAAGAACATAAGAACAGCCCCGCTGGATCAGGCCACAGGCCCACCTAGTCCAGCTTCCTGTATCTCACAGCGGCCCACCAAATGCCCCAGGGAGCACACCAGATAACAAGAGACCTGCAAGGCTTCCTGGGAATTGTAGTTAAGAACATAAGAACAGCCCCACTGGATCAGGCCACAGGCCCACCTAGTCCAGCTTCCTGTATCTCACAGCGGCCCACCAAATGCCCAGGGAGCACACCAGATAACAAGAGACCTGCAAGGCCTCCTGGGAATTGTAGTTAAGAACATAAGAACAGCCCCACTGGATCAGGCCATAGGCCCATCTAGTCCAGCTTCCTGTATCTCACAGCGGCCCACCAAATGCCCCAGGGAGCACACCAGATAACAAGAAGACCTGCAAGGCCTCCTGGGAATTGTAGTTAAGAACATAAGAACAGCCCCACTGGATCAGGCCACAGGCCCACCTAGTCCAGCTTCCTGTATCTCACAGCGGCCCACCAAATGCCCCAGGGAGCACACCAGATAACAAGAAGACCTGCAAGGCTTCCTGGGAATTGTAGTTAAGAACATAAGAACAGCCCCACTGGATCAGGCCATAGGCCCATCTAGTCCAGCTTCCTGTATCTCACAGCGGCCCACCAAATGCCCCAGGGAGCACACCAGATAACAAGAGACCTGCAAGGCTTCCTGGGAATTGTAGTTAAGAACATAAGAACAGCCCCACTGGATCAGGCCACAGGTGCATCTAGTCCAGCTTCCTGTATCTCACAGCGGCCCACCAAATGCCCCAGGGAGCACACCAGATCGCAAGGGACCTGCAAGGCTTCCTGGGAATTGTAGTTAAGAACATAAGAACAGCCCCACTGGATCAGGCCACAGGCCCACCTAGTCCAGCTTCCTGTATCTCACAGCGGCCCACCAAATGCCCAGGGAGCACACCAGATAACAAGAGACCTGCAAGGCCTCCTGGGAATTGTAGTTAAGAACATAAGAACAGCCCCACTGGATCAGGCCAGAGGCCCATCTAGTCCAGCTTCCTGTATCTCACAGCGGCCCACCAAATGCCCCAGGGAGCACACCAGATAACAAGAGACCTGCAAGGCCTCCTGGGAATTGTAGTTAAGAACATAAGAACAGCCCCGCTGGATCAGGCCACAGGCCCACCTAGTCCAGCTTCCTGTATCTCACAGCGGCCCACCAAATGCCCCAGGGAGCACACCAGATAACAAGAGACCTGCAAGGCTTCCTGGGAATTGTAGTTAAGAACATAAGAACAGCCCCACTGGATCAGGCCACAGGCCCACCTAGTCCAGCTTCCTGTATCTCACAGCGGCCCACCAAATGCCCAGGGAGCACACCAGATAACAAGAGACCTGCAAGGCCTCCTGGGAATTGTAGTTAAGAACATAAGAACAGCCCCACTGGATCAGGCCATAGGCCCATCTAGTCCAGCTTCCTGTATCTCACAGCGGCCCACCAAATGCCCCAGGGAGCACACCAGATAACAAGAAGACCTGCAAGGCCTCCTGGGAATTGTAGTTAAGAACATAAGAACAGCCCCACTGGATCAGGCCACAGGCCCACCTAGTCCAGCTTCCTGTATCTCACAGCGGCCCACCAAATGCCCCAGGGAGCACACCAGACAACAAGAAGACCTGCAAGGCTTCCTGGGAATTGTAGTTAAGAACATAAGAACAGCCCCACTGGATCAGGCCATAGGCCCATCTAGTCCAGCTTCCTGTATCTCACAGCGGCCCACCAAATGCCCCAGGGAGCACACCAGATAACAAGAGACCTGCAAGGCCTCCTGGGAATTGTAGTTAAGAACATAAGAACAGCCCCACTGGATCAGGCCACAGGCCCACCTAGTCCAGCTTCCTGTATCTCACAGCGGCCCACCAAATGCCCAGGGAGCACACCAGATAACAAGAGACCTGCAAGGCCTCCTGGGAATTGTAGTTAAGAACATAAGAACAGCCCCACTGGATCAGGCCATAGGCCCATCTAGTCCAGCTTCCTGTGTCTCACAGCAGCCCACCAAATGCCCCAGGGAGCACACCAGATAACAAGAAGACCTGCAAGGCCTCCTGGGAATTGTAGTTAAGAACATAAGAACAGCCCCACTGGATCAGGCCAGAGGCCCATCTAGTCCAGCTTCCTGTATCTCACAGTCGCCCACCAAATGCCCCAGGGAGCACACCAGATCGCAAGGGACCTGCAAGGCTTCCTGGGAATTGTAGTTAAGAACATAAGAACAGCCCCACTGGATCAGGCCAGAGGCCCATCTAGTCCAGCTTCCTGGATCTCACAGCGGCCCACCAAATGCCCCAGGGAGCACACCAGATAACAAGAGACCTGCAAGGGCTCCTGGGAATTGTAGTTAAGAACATAAGAACAGCCCCACTGGATCAGGCCACAGGCCCACCTAGTCCAGCTTCCTGTATCTCACAGCGGCCCACCAAATGCCCAGGGAGCACACCAGATAACAAGAGACCTGCAAGGCCTCCTGGGAATTGTAGTTAAGAACATAAGAACAGCCCCACTGGATCAGGCCATAGGCCCACCTAGTCCAGCTTCCTGTATCTCACAGAGGCCCACCAAATGCCCCAGGGAGCACACCAGATAACAAGAGACCTGCAAGGCCTCCTGGGAATTGTAGTTAAGAACATAAGAACAGCCCCACTGGATCAGGCCACAGGCCCACCTAGTCCAGCTTCCTGTATCTCACAGCGGCCCACCAAATGCCCCAGGGAGCACACCAGATAACAAGAAGACCTGCAAGGCTTCCTGGGAATTGTAGTTAAGAACATAAGAACAGCCCCACTGGATCAGGCCATAGGCCCATCTAGTCCAGCTTCCTGTATCTCACAGCGGCCCACCAAATGCCCCAGGGAGCACACCAGATCGCAAGGGACCTGCAAGGCTTCCTGGGAATTGTAGTTAAGAACATAAGAACAGCCCCACTGGATCAGGCCAGAGGCCCATCTAGTCCAGCTTCCTGTATCTCACAGCGGCCCACCAAATGCCCCAGGGAGCACACCAGATAACAAGAGACCTGCAAGGCCTCCTGGGAATTGTAGTTAAGAACATAAGAACAGCCCCGCTGGATCAGGCCACAGGCCCACCTAGTCCAGCTTCCTGTATCTCACAGCGGCCCACCAAATGCCCCAGGGAGCACACCAGATAACAAGAGACCTGCAAGGCCTCCTGGGAATTGTAGTTAAGAACATAAGAACAGCCCCACTGGATCAGGCCACAGGCCCACCTAGTCCAGCTTCCTGTATCTCACAGCGGCCCACCAAATGCCCCAGGGAGCACACCAGATAACAAGAGACCTGCAAGGCCTCCTGGGAATTGTAGTTAAGAACATAAGAACAGCCCCACTGGATCAGGCCACAGGCCCACCTAGTCCAGCTTCCTGTATCTCACAGCGGCCCACCAAATGCCCAGGGAGCACACCAGATAACAAGAGACCTGCAAGGCCTCCTGGGAATTGTAGTTAAGAACATAAGAACAGCCCCACTGGATCAGGCCATAGGCCCACCTAGTCCAGCTTCCTGTATCTCACAGCGGCCCACCAAATGCCCCAGGGAGCACACCAGATAACAAGAGACCTGCAAGGCCTCCTGGGAATTATAGTTAAGAACATAAGAACAGCCCCACTGGATCAGGCCACAGGCCCACCTAGTCCAGCTTCCTGTATCTCACAGCGGCCCACCAAATGCCCCAGGGAGCACACCAGATAACAAGAGACCTGCAAGGCCTCCTGGGAATTGTAGTTAAGAACATAAGAACAGCCCCACTGGATCAGGCCACAGGCCCACCTAGTCCAGCTTCCTGTATCTCACAGCGGCCCACCAAATGCCCAGGGAGCACACCAGATAACAAGAGACCTGCAAGGCCTCCTGGGAATTGTAGTTAAGAACATAAGAACAGCCCCACTGGATCAGGCCATAGGCCCATCTAGTCCAGCTTCCTGTGTCTCACAGCAGCCCACCAAATGCCCCAGGGAGCACACCAGATAACAAGAAGACCTGCAAGGCCTCCTGGGAATTGTAGTTAAGAACATAAGAACAGCCCCACTGGATCAGGCCAGAGGCCCATCTAGTCCAGCTTCCTGTATCTCACAGTCGCCCACCAAATGCCCCAGGGAGCACACCAGATCGCAAGGGACCTGCAAGGCTTCCTGGGAATTGTAGTTAAGAACATAAGAACAGCCCCACTGGATCAGGCCAGAGGCCCATCTAGTCCAGCTTCCTGGATCTCACAGCGGCCCACCAAATGCCCCAGGGAGCACACCAGATAACAAGAGACCTGCAAGGCCTCCTGGGAATTGTAGTTAAGAACATAAGAACAGCCCCACTGGATCAGGCCAGAGGCCCATCTAGTCCAGCTTCCTGTATCTCACAGCGGCCCGCCAAATGCCCCAGGGAGCACACCAGATAACAAGAGACCTGCAAGGCCTCCTGGGAATTGTAGTTAAGAACATAAGAACAGCCCCACTGGATCAGGCCAGAGGCCCATCTAGTCCAGCTTCCTGTATCTCACAGCGGCCCACCAAATGCCCCAGGGAGCACACCAGATAACAAGAGACCTCCTCCTGGTGCCCTCCCCTACATCTGGCATTCTGACTTAACTCATTTCTAAAATCAGGAGGTTGCGCATACACATCATGGCTTGTACCCCATAATGGATTTTTCCTCCAGAAACTCGTCCAATCCCCTTTTAAAGGCGTCCAGGCTAGACGCCAGCACCACATCCTGTGGCAAGGAGTTCCACAGACCGACCACGCGCTGAGTAAAGAAATATTTTCTTTTGTCGGTTCTGACTCTCCCAACACTCAATTTTAGTGGATGTCCCCTGGTTCTGGTAAGAGGGATCAATTCGGGGCCCAAATACTGCTTGTTTGCAAACAACCCACAGAAGGAGTGGAGAAGAGAAGACGGACACAGTAGGCACAGCCAGCGCTTAGGAGACTCTAGAACTCCAGAACAAGCTGTTCTGCCTAATTGCAAGGAAAGGAGCAGAAGAGAAAACTCAGCTTTTCATGTTATACTGATTTATTCACAAATTGGACTGTGCACAAGACCTGCATCAAGACACGCATCAAAAATGGAATTCATTTGTTTTTGTTTTTTCACTGTCAGACAATTTATATCAGGATGTTTAATTCTTTCCCCCGAGTCTAACTGCATTCAAGTTTGGGCAGCCCCGTTCTACACATGTGCACTCAAGAGGACGTCCCAGTCTGTTCGGTGCTGTTTACTCCCGGGAAAGTATGCAGAGGAGCAGCCACGTGGACTGGTTAATGTGTTGGACTCCAATTTAGACCCACTGAAGTAAGAGCACGTTCAGTGGCGCGGGAAAGCGGCGGCAGCTGTCACTGGTTCTATATTGGAGAGGCGATGCTATGCTCATTCCAGTACTCAAATCAAACTGCACTGCGTCTGAAAGCTGACACTTGTAGGAGCCCAGGAGACACATCTCCAAATTCAGATTATTTTTCACAACCGGGATTGGACAGCCTCTCAGTCCTACTGTGTCATGATGGGAGAGTCAGCAAACCAAAACAGAGTCATGTCCCTTGTCTGGGTTTAAGACTCAATTAACTGCCTTAGGATTCTAAAAGCCTCAGCATTAATTCCTATTCCTTACATCACATGCTCACTTTATATAAGGCCCAGACAACGAGGGAAAACTCCCTCCTCCAGAATATTTACATTAATGTGCTCCGTCGAAGGCTTTCTGCCAGTTAAATACACATTATACTTTTTTTTGGTCTCAGCAAATGAAAATCCTCAACCTTTTATGTACCTATTAACCCCAAACACCCTTCTAATTATGATTGATTTTCCCTCCTGCAGGAAAGGAGCCCACTGAAGGGAACTGTGCAGGATGGTGTTGCTATGGCAACTACAACATGGAGTCCATTCCATGGAATGGTCCTTCATGAAGATTATACCCTGCCCTTTGATACTCCATTAACAAAAAAAAAAAAATCAGGCAGTGTTGATGGAGCTGAACACCTATGCAGCACTGGGTTTATTGTAGCCATAAAAACACGCTCGATAAGTCCTGGATCTCAGCCTGTGGCCAGATAATCTGATCCAAATGCCATCAGGTGCAAGATTCCGTTTCTGAAATGTCATTGCAAACGTCATTTTGGTGGTGTTTGTGGTGGTGGGTCAAAACCTGAAGCCTACATATAGCAATGGCACATGGTCATGACTGGATAACTACCATGGGCCCTCCTCTCTCCTGGAACAAGTGGCACTGAGAATCACAACATCATCATCACATGGGATGTTTTCCTTCCATGGTGTCTTCTGCCAAACCCCCTCTTTTGCCCACGTCTCATTGTGCCATGGGTTACACCAGTGGTTCTCACACATTTAGCACCGGGACCCACTTTTTAGAATGAGAATCTGTCAGGACCCACTGGAAGTGATGTCATGACAGCAAGTGACATCATCAGGCAGGAAAATTTTTAACAACCCTAGGCTGCAATCCTACCCACACTTATCCAGGAGTAAGTCCCATTTACTATCATTGATAAAAGTATATGCATCCATGTTGGCATCCTTCAGTCTCAGATGACTCTGGTATTGCGCTCTGAATGGTGGTTCTGGAACAGAGTGTCCTCTCCAGTGCGCGAAGCCTGGGTAGAGTAGATATGGCAGATAGACCCTGCAGCAAATCCCCCCTCTCCACGTCACTGGAATGGTCCAATGGAAAGGCAGAAGCCAATACGGTTGGTTCCAGCGGCGTCGCAGGAGTTGGCAGAACGTGACTGTGTTCAGCCATGAACTGCCTCAGGAACTCCGGCTACGGATTTTGCCTCGAGGTTGACTCCTGAAGCCTCTTCCGTAACTGGATGTAGCCACAAGGCAGTGGAGGTTTGGGATCAGAGTTTTCCTTCTCTCAAATGAGCTGCCTTCCCAGGCTGACGAGTCCCATCTACCCGGTGGCTGTTTAGTTGCCTCTTATGACAAGTGCAGCCAAACTGAGGGCCTATTCTTATCCCCAGCCCCCAGGGGAAGTATATACATAGTAGTTTGTTAAAAGTACAAGTCGGTCACATTTCCCCAAATGCAGCCACATCCCATGGTCGCATCAAATCTAATACATTAAAAATAAGATATTGAAATGAATGGAGACCCACCTGAAATTGGCTCATGACCCACCTAGTGGGTCTTGACCCACAGTTTGAGAAACACTGAGTTACACCATTGCTCTTTCTCGCCCATTATTAACTATACCAATTGGCCACATGTTTCCAAATATCTAAAGTGGAGGGAAGGGGGTGGCTTTTCCCAATTCCTACCACTTGAAATTGAATATGGCATTAAATCAGGGCTGGCCCACAGCTGAGGTGACCTGAAGCCCCCACATGGAGTGGCACATTTCAGCAAGTGGCAAGGTAAGAGAAGAGGGCTTCCAAAACCCACGTCTTCCCACTGGAGACAGAGGTACTGCGTGATTCTCTTCGTGCTTGCTCAGAGCAAACAGGAAGAGTATCTGGGCAGTGTCAGCCTCTTTCTTTCTCTGTGAAGAAGGGGGGAACCCAGCCACTGCCCCTTCTCTGCCCCCTGGCCACTGAAGAAAGCATTCAAAGGAGTAACACTGGAGCTCCAATCAGGCCTTAAACATTAGACATCTTTCCATCTTTTTTTAACAAACAGGAACCTTTGGAGGAATCCTGATGCTCTTAATATGTGGAGTGAATTTTCTTGGCTTTATGTTGTAGCAAAACTCCCCTAACAGTACTTAAAGGTCCAAATTAAACCCCTGCTAATTGGGTAAGAGGCACTTTTTCAAGGGGGTGCTCCTTTTTTTAGCAGGGGGAGAGTAACTGGCCCACCTCACCCCAGCACTGTCTGTTCTAGTGGCTGTCTGCTGGTATTCCTTTGCATCTTTTTAGATTGTGAGCCCTTTTGGGACAGGGAGCCATTTAGTTATTTGATTTTTCTCTGTAAACCGCTTTGTGAACTTTTAGTTGAAAAGCGGTATATAAATACTGTTAATATAATATAATATAAATTACACATGCTTGCTCGTCACTTATCACTGCTTGGTTCCTCAACACTGGATGATGACAACTTGCCGCTGACTCTATGAATTGGCTCCACTGAAAAGCACTTGCATTTGAGGTGATGTGCCCTGAAATGTCTGTCTGTAGTGTTTGATCTGTGATGGCTGATTTACCCATGCAAGTCACCCTGTGAAGTCAGAGATGGACATGCTTCCTCCATTTCATCCTCTTATCCTTTGTGGGTTCACTGAGTCTGAATTCCACTTTCACAAGAAATTCTAACATTAATTTGGGAACTGGAGCATGGGCAGCTAGCTGCCACTTCAAATCTAGCAGTTCTTTTGCATTTCCCCTCCCCATTTTTGTTATTGGTACACATATGCATATTGATAAAACAGTGCGCAAAAGCAATCCTTTTGGATTCTTTTCAATCCTTTTGGACTGGAATTTCTTGAATTGCACACAGACATTCCTATCCATTTAGAAAACATTACATTAAAAATACCATGATCCGGCTTATTAAAAATCACATTGCTTTTCTGTGGTGCTTCCTCAATGTGCACGTGTTCCTCAGTAATACAGAGGGGAACAGGATACGGAGGAACTGAGAAGTCTGGCAAACTGCACATATGCGGCTGAATAAAATTCAGAAATGGAGCATGGAGGATTCCTAAGGCATCCAGAAACAAGACCACACCATTCAAAGCTCCAAAATCTGGGGAGAAATTCAGATGGGGAGACTCTGAGCAGCATTCTTGTGGAATGCAGCAGCCTTTAAGAGGTGGGTACAGGTATGTGAAGCAGCTCTATGCTAAGAGATTACTTGGGGAGGATATTTTTCAGATCTCCATGACTACCTTTTTATATGTCTTTCTTTCACACTTTGGATAGTCTTCAACACACAGAGGTTGTCATTTTGATGCCAGAACTGGAGGGTGCGGTCCATCTTGTCTTTTTCCTCCAAACAGGCATAAATCTGTAGCTGTTGCCATGCCATTTCCGGCAAATTTCTGCTTGTACCTTGAAAGTCAAAGGCTTGGCGTTACTAGCAGGCTATCGTTCTAGTTTCCAGACACAGCCATTTAAAAAAACAACAACAACAACAACAACAACAACATGGGCACTTTCATTATGTCACAATGTGATCCAGAAGCAACAAACAGATTTGTTAAATTATAATTTCCACAATTCAGTTTCTAATACAATGTGATTGAATGTGATTGTCCCAGTGAAAAACTAAGCACCATTGGACAAGTTGAATTTCCTAAGAATGTTTGGAAGCCCTTCAATAGTATCAGACCATTTTTTAGGATAAGTATTGGCCAACATACGTACCCTACCAGATTATTTAGCAATGACAACTGCACATCCAATAAATTGTTTAAACTGTACAAAGTTTTATTGGACTACACAAAATCCAATATCTGTAGTTTATTTATTGTGGTTTTTCATTGCCTATAATAAAAAAAATACTCATAGTAATAGGGAATTACACTATAATGCAAAGCTTTTAAAGTCTAGAAAACAAATACATTGTCCCTTTGAGCGGCACAAAAAAGGCTGCAGAATAATCCAATTGTGTTCTTCTTACTGTTAATGCACGCTTGTGATACAAGCACAGAGTTCAGGCTCTCATTCTGCAAACCAATGATGTGGTTCAATTTTTGGTTTCAAGCAACCTGAGCTTTCCTGGGGCCAGCACAGCCCTGCAAAGCCCCCCGTGTCCACCCACAGAGCATCAACAGTAGTCCAAGAAGCTGTGCCTCAAGACCTGGCCGCAGGAGGGTGTGCACACTCTTCCTACTGGCCCTGCCAAAGGAAAGAGGGAAAGAGCAACGCTTTGGACCACTAACCACTAGAGGGCCACATCCGCATGAAGAAAAAGGAAAGGTTTCACTATTGTGGGATTATCAATTTCCATGTCTTGATGTTTCAGCAGCTTGGCTACTGGATCCCTAGATTCCATTCTCTACCTCCTACATAGCAAGGGCAGTTCTTTGCTTCCCAGAAAACACTGTTGGCAGAATAATGCCGCCTCCTTACCTCTTGGTTTAGGAAACAGAACAGAACAGCTACAATGAAGCCCTGGAGAGGAGGGGAAAGAACATGAGTTATAGTAAATTATTAGAGAATCATATGAGCAACTGCAGTGGTCATCCAGCACAGCACTGGGGGAAGCTAATGGTATGCTTTTATACCAATGATTGCTCTCTGTGGTGAATACCCTCCCCCCATTTTTTGCCTTTTCCTTATTTTTGAACACTTCTCTCACTCACATTCTGGGATGCAGCAGCTTGCAGTGAGTGCCTGGCATCCTAGATGCAGCAGCCATCACCCCCAGGATGCTCCTCTGGAGTTCTTTCTTTGCTGCTGCTGAGTTTAAAGCAAGAACCTGCAGGGGTGACGCGTGGCGTGGCATGACATCACCATCCTCGGCATTCCCCAACTCCAATCCGTGGGCTGCTGTTTGCAGGACGCAGGGGAGTCCTGAAGGCAGTGGCATAGCTAGAGGGGTGCAAAGCGCCAGGGAGCCTGCAGGGAGACTCACCGCAGTGTGCAAGGGGCCCCTCCCCCTCCCCTTTGGTGCTATTCCGGGCGGGGGAAGCAAAAGAGAGGTGAATGCCTGGCTCTGAAGGGGAGGGGGAGGGACCGCTTGTATGTCACGGTAAGACTCCCTGCAAAACGTAGTGCTTTCTACCCCCCCAGCTATGCCACTGGTTACAGCTCCCTCCGCTAGTGGGGAATGACACGCGTATGACATCCACAGGTCTCAGACTCCATGGCTCTGGTCACGTGCTGTCACTTTGTCAACAATATCTTCTTCTACGAGATGTTACTGGGCCACAGAAAAGAGACCTGGCTGTGCTGCTCTCAGCAGTCTCCACACCTCCTTCTTAACATTTAGTTTGCTCCTTAATTCCCCACTTCACCTGGAATGATCCAATGCAGAGTTCCAAGTAGAGACGGACTCCCACGTTAGCATATTCAGGAAGAAAGTTGAATATGATGTAATGCGTTCCAAACAGAGGAATGAGGAGCAGAGTTGACTTGGAGAGACGTCTAGCATGAAGAGAGAATTTGGAAAAAAGGGGGGGAAGCAGTAATTGAACCACCTTATAGCAAATGAGGTGCAAGGTCACCAGGCGTTTTCTATCCACCATCTAGTTGGTACCCAAGCTAGTGACCATCACCACAGCTGTGGCCGAGAAATTCTGCACATCCCATTCATTATTCTATGATGACTTTCTTGTGCCTGTCCTGAACTGACTGCCAGTCAGTTCCCCTGGATGACCCTGTTTTAGGGTCATAATAGAGAAAGCACCTTCTCTCTTCACAACTTTCAAAACTTTCTCAAACTGTTTCTGCTTTTTCTTCAAGCCCCCTTGTTCAATCAAAGTATTATCATATTATTCAGTCTTTCGCATTATTGATCGCAGCAGCTCAGTTACCTGTACTGAGATGAGTTGTTAAAATTGATTTGTCTTGAATCCAACTTTTTCAGCAAAATTCTGATGATGTTGATAAAAAGAATGAAGTTGACCTGTCTCAGATGATTGGGGGGGGGGGGGGTAGAGCAGAAAAGCACAAAATAATCAACCAGAATAATGAATCTGAATTAATTATAGGCATGAAATAGAGTATTTGAAGGTGGATCCTCTACACAAATTCCAGGACCAGCTTCAGGCCCCCCCCCCCCCGAAAACCTTCTACGGAGTCATGTTCTTTCTCATATGGTTCTATCTAGAGATCAGTTTTCAACTAATCTTTCTTTCCTGTCTTGCACAAGGCTGAGCATTGCAAACTAGCATGTTAGGGAATGGGTTAGAGCTATACCTTTTTTTCCTTGACAGCTAGCTTTTTTACATGCATGCAATTTAACAGACTGGAGGAACATTCAATCCTGGGAACTCTCCTATGCCAACTAAAGAGGTCAAGTCTTTCCACCTAAGTGAGAAGAACCAGATCTTGATTGCCAGAACGTGATCCTAAGATTTCAAAGCAATCTTTGAATGCTGTCCTGTCCCCACCTTGAAAGTCACTCACTTGCCACCATATGTGAAACTAGAAACTGGAAATGGAAAACACGATACGTACCCCAACCGAAAAGATAATGGGTCCCTTGATTAACCACCAGTAAGGAGAACCTTGGTTTGCATCCCAGCACCTAGGAATACCACTTTATAGTTAATGCAAATAGTTATACACTATCTTTTTAAAAGAATGTCACATTGAATTCTTTGCCATCCTTTTGTGTCTTTTTCCCCTCCCTAAGGGTTGTGTTCAGGTATCTAGAAGCTCCTCTACTTAAGAGCAGGTTAGGGTCCAGGGCCTGTATGCAAGTTGTCTTATTCATTTCAACTTCAGTATTATTGGTTGCAAACATATTGTGGAACATGAAAAAAATGTATTTACAGGATGCCCACAGAATACTACTCTCTCAATGCCAGATGTAAGGGAGTGGCAATAGGATATGGGTACCTTGTTATTTCAGTGCTTCACCGGGCATCAGGTGGACTACTGTGAGATACAGGAAGCTGGACTAGATTGGCCTTGGCCTAATCCAGCAGAGCTCTTCTGATGTATGTTGTATGGTTTTACCTTGGAAAGTGAGCTAACAAGGCTCACTGGGGCCAGCTAGAATAAAATGAATGTTTGGCAATGCTGGGGATGGGTGCTAATGCCATCTAAGGACACACGACCAGGCATGTTTGTTGCCTAAAAGTTCTTAAAGGCTCAGTCCTATTCAGATGCCACTCTGACATCACATGGACACTTCAGAGAATGCTGACCTATGAGAGGGCATGCCCTGAAAGTTCACCAAAATGCAAGGTCACCCACCATAATGATTTCTAGGAACAGACAAGTAGTTTGTTACTTACAAAGTATCTTCGAACTGCACCTTAAGCAATATCCACAGCAGAGTAAAAAATGTTGGAACACCTGTAGGATCAGAAAAAAGAGGAAGAAGGGGAGAAAAAGGACATGATCCTTCTTACAAATACATTTCTTATAAATTGCTTTTCTATCTTTTCCTTGATCTTTCCATGATTGTAGCAAAGTTAACCCAAGTGGAGCCCAGTTTCAATGCTTGGATCCTCTTTCTGCGTTGATTATGTTCCCTTGTATGCAAGAGGCTCCTGAGAGGGTGTTCAGAAACACCCCCCCAGTAAAGAGAGTAATGTGTTTCTGTGGGGCCCTCCTCTTTGGCCCCTAAAATGGAATTTGGATGTAACTGGAAGCCTGAGCAAGCATCAGACCTACTCTGTAGGCCTTGGGGGATTGCCAGGGTTCTTTAGGAGATAAGGGAAAGCTGTGCCAAGATGGTTCAACAGGTGTTAACATTTATCCAAAGGGACTGGCAGCCCAATCCTATGCATGTCTACTCAGAAGTAAGTCCCATTTGAGTCAATGGGGCTTACTGCCAGGAAAGTGTGGATAGAATTGGGCTGTAAAACATTTAAGCAGAAGGTAATATGTGGTAGATTAATTATACTTCCCCACCCTCACCACCACCACCGGTACTCAAGACAACCCACCACTCAAGGCAGTGCAAGATTGTAGTTAGAGACACCTCCAGCAGGCAGGGCCAGGTGCATTTTTGCTTAGCTTGCATATAGTGTCCTGGAAGATAATGTTTTATTTATTTTAAGGGATTCTTATTCCTTTCCCATCCTTAGAAAGGAAGCTCAAGACAGCTTGCACGGTAAAACCGAAAAATATGGCATGCAAGTTGCCCCCATCCATGAGGACCACAGCTAATGGAAACCAGTGGCATAGCTGGGGGGGTGCAAAGCACTAAGTTTTGCAGGGAGCCTCACTGTGGTGTACAAGTGGCCCCTCCCTTTCAGAGCAGGCCATTCCAGGTCCTGAGAGCAAAACAGAGGTGGTGAGGCTCCCTGGAAAACTTAGTGCTTTGCACTCCCTCTAGCTATGCCACTGACACCAACTGTATCTGGCCTGGCAGAACAGCTAATTGGTTTAGGAAGCAAGCCAATGGGGAAGAATTCAGAGTCTTGATCTTGCACTGGAATGGCTGACCAGTGTGATTGTTCCCCCCTCCCCAAATAATACCTGCCCAACCTGTATGCTTGTATGTCTTAAGAACATAAGAGCCCCGCTGGATCAGGCCAAAGGCCCATCTAGTCCAGCTTCCTGTATCTCACAGTGACCGACCATGTGCTTCAGGAAGCACACAACACAACAAGACACAACCTGCGTCCTGGTGCCCTCCCCTGCATCTGGCATTCTGGGGTAGCCTACCTCTAAAATCAGGAGCTTGCACGTCCACAGATTACAAAGATTACTCCCTAAGTCACCTTTACTTACCCCAACCAAAAAGGACAAGCCACCAGTAATATCGTCTTCCATGGGTAAAGGACGACAGCAGCAGGCAATTGATATAAAGAGCCTCCACCAGCAGCCATATGAAGTTGGTCATTGTGAAATAGTTAGAGAAAACCACAGAGATCTTGCACTCGGTCTAAGGAACAGCAAAATTTCAATTTCAGGAAGACTGTTCACTCCTATGGCATTGCCTCTCGGGGGAAAATTTTTTCAAAATGGTACTCATGGGGTTTCACCCTTAAGTATCTCAAAGCAGCCTGACTCTCCGCTCTCTCTTTTCTGTGGAAGCGGATGGTATATGCGGTGCCTGGGATGGGGATGAGCACTAGTGTCATGGCTTTGGGAGCCACTGTGGTGCAGTGGTCAGTGTCAAATTAGGACCGGGAAGATTCTGCATCACACACAGGCATGTGCCAGGATACAAATGTCCAAACTTCTGCCCCTGAGTCATGGCACAGACAGCTCTTCAAATCACAGTGACAAGAGCCGAAATGCAACCTAGTTTTTTTCCAGAGCATACCGTGGAAAAGCCGCAGTAGTCCATGCCTTCTTCTTGGAAGAGAATGACATCCTTGACGAAGATGGCCACGGCCTTCAAGATGAACGTGACAAAAAGGTGGATGTGGATGTAGTTCCTGGGGCAACGGAGTCTCCTGCAGAGACCAGAAGAGGAGCAAATAGAGGCTGAGCTGGTTTTGTGCAGCATTGTGGACGATAGACAGGTTCTGACAATTGACCAGTCTGTTTGCTAACTGGTAGCTATGGGAGTGGGATGAGGACTGGTCAGGATTAAGACCATGATGTGGGACAGAAGAAAGCTTTCACTCCTCCCAATTCCACAGCTCCAATCCACATTAGGCCCATGTTGCTGAGGTTTGCCTCTGGGCAGGGAGACGGGGGCTCCTATTGGCACCAATGAGAATTTCTCTTCTCAGGCAACCAGCCTTCTGGGTCCCAGTCCAGATAACCTGGTAAGCTGATAGAGGGAAAGTCCCCTAGGACAGCTGTTTACCAAACAGAACAGATCAGGGGAGTTGATGCAATTAGTGGAATGGAATGTTTTGTCCTAAGAGTTGAAGGCTGCTGTCCTAAGTCCACCTCCTAGAGAAGAAGTGCCATTGAATGCAGTGGGATTTACTTCTGAGTAGGTATGTTTAGGATTGCACTAGCAGTTATGGAGCAGGAAATCGCTGGGTTGAGTCTTGACTCTGCCACAAACCCACTGAATAGCCCAAGGCTGTGGTGCCCAAACTTTTTCAACAGGTGGCTTCCTTGGCCAACTGGGCCACTGACCATGGCCCCCATTAAGGCAACAATCCTAAACATTGTATAGGCTGGCAGGCTTTCATGAGGATCCCCTGGCTGGTTTCCACGGCTCACAGTTTGAGAACCCCTGGTCTAGAACAAGACACTTACAAGTACTTCAGCCTCAGAAGTGGAAAATGGAGATAACAAGAACTGGCCTACAGGACTGGGTTGTTGAAAGGATTTTCAACAAAATCAAGTATGTGGGATATACTTCACATTTGAAAGCACAACGTAAATGATAACACGGCAATTATTATGACTCATGCATAGAGACTGTTCCAGGCAGAGCTTAAATGCATTTGGAAGAAGAAATTCTCCTGACTCAAATGGTGAGCAAAAGTGCAAACACATAAGCTGCTTCTCTGACTTTCTGGCCCCCCCAGGACTCAACTCGGGACAGACCTGAACGCGACAAGGACCAGGATTGCAATGACGAGAGAGGCCGCGGAGATGCTGTAGCCCACTGTGTAGATGCTTCTAACAGTCGGCAAATAAGATGCCTATAAGAAAAAGAAAAGCAGCACTTGAACTGCTTATTATAAAAATGAACATTTGTCCCGGGCTGACTGCTGCTTGCAGCATCCTTCAGATTCCCTGATGTTTCTCTCTCTTTTTCTACTCCAGCCCATTCCCATCACTTAGACTAGTTCACTGTCCTGACCTGCTGTGGTTGTTGGCAACCTTCAGTCTCGGAAGACTCTGGCATCGCGCTCTGGATGGTGGTTCTGGCACAGCGTCTAGTGAGGCTGAAAAGGCCGATTCGGGAGTGATAATCCCTTCCACACCGGGAGCAAGTGTAGTGTGTCCCTGGTCACAACACCATAAAACTAACACAGACAATAAGATGGCAGAAAAACCCAATGCTGGGCTGCCTGGAGCGCCCAGGCTCGGTGGCACCGAAAAAGGCTGCCGCCAAATCCTGCACCTCTCGCGCTACTGTGGAAGGCTCCTCGGGAGAAGGGAACGTTCGTCCCCTTCCCCCGAGTAAGGTAAGCAGCCCCACAATGGGGCTACTCACTTTACCACCATAGAGTAAAGGCACTTGTGTAGGGTGTGCAGCCCTCCACGAGCACCCTGGATCCTGCGGAGCTCCTCCCACCTGTCCCCTGGCATGCCTCCTTCCCGCCCCCGCCGGCCTCCCCTCTCCCCGGAATGCCTCCTCCACGCCCCGCCCCTGCCCCGCCTGCCGTTCCGCAACTCAGCAGTCTGGGAGACCGCCAAGCCGCAGAAGCTGGGCAACTGTCCCGCGCTAGCCCAGCACCAGCCAGCGCTGGGCTAGCACCGGCGGAAACCCAGCGGTCAGCTCCGCGAACATGCCTTGTGGCACGTTTGCGACTGTGGTCAGCAGCACGGAGCCATGCCGCCAACCACAGGATTGGGCTCTTAGTCAGGGGTTCCCAAATTTTTGCACTGGGACCCACTTTTTTAAAACAATGCACTATAGGCAGAGGTGGGAGAAAACGGTGATAAAATAAAAACACATAACACCGTTTACTCCATTTCTCATTCGTGTAAATAAAAAAACATCTGCAAAAAAATAAAAACATAAGAACATAAGAACAGCCCCACTGGATCAGGCCCTAGGCCCATCTAGTCCAGCTTCCTGTATCTCACAGTGGCCCACCAAATGCCCCAGGGAGCACACCAGATAACAAGAGACCTGCAAGGCCTCCTGGGAATTGTAGTTAAGAACATAAGGACAGCCCCACTGGATCAGGCCATAGGCCCATCTAGTCCAGCTTCCTGTATCTCACAGCGGCCCACCAAATGCCCCAGGGAGCACACCAGATAACAAGTGACCTCATCCTGGTGCCCTCCCTTGCATCTGGCATTCTGACATAGCCAATTTCTAAAATCAGGAGGTTGCCCATACACATCATGGCTTGTACCCCGTAATGGATTTTTCCTCCAGAAACTTGTCCAATCCCCTTTTAAGGGCGTCTAGGCGAGATGCCGTCACCACATCCATACAGGCACATACAGGAGAAGGCTGACCTTAAGGTACCCAGTCCTAAACTGTACTAGCAGCTATCTGGCAAACTCTAGGAGCTGAGCTGTTTGCAGGGTAATTAGAGGCTATCTGATTTATGAATAGCCTCAGGGCTTGAGGCAATTAGTTATCAAATCTTGCCATCGGCTGTGTTTACATTCAAAGTGCACTTCACTCAGAGCTTCGCTACCCACCAAAAATTGGTTAATGACCCACCAGTGGGTCTTAACTCACAGTTTGGGAAACACTGGCAGAAGCTATCCATAATTTTCTGCTTCCAAGAAAAACACAGCACACTTGCTGTGGTAGAGAGGCGTCCCAAGCAGGCAGCCGTTTTGAAGGAGGGTGCGCAAACAGATATACAATTCTAAGCAAATTGCATAAAGCGACACTCATTTGTTGCGCAGCAGTGATGCAGGCCTACATTATCCTGCTGAGAGATACGTGCATACTTTTTAAGGGGAACATAATGTGCTGATAAGTCAATTGCAGATAATAATATGGATGTGAAAGAAATAGTAATTCAGATCAGTAATGCAATAACCGATTGTATAATGCAATAATGTAATGCAATAATCTCTGTTTTTACAGATAAATGTCACAATCATGTGACCCCAGCCTGCAAGAAGATGGAACTGGATATGGAAGTAAATTTCACGGAAGTAAATTAACTAAAAATGAAAAACAATACCATTTGGGGGAAAAATAGAGTCATGACAAAAGACCAGTGCTTCCTGAAATTGCTTAGGGGTCAGTGGCATAGCTAGAGGGGGTGCACAGCATGAGGTTTTGCAGAGAGCCTCCCTGCAGCATGCAAGAGGCGTCTAGACTCTAGCTTGGAGCACAAGCATTCAGAGGAAGGCTGAGGCTGAGGCTTCCTTAGCACAGGAAAGGGGGGGAGAGATTTGCTTAACAAGGGAGAGACCCACACAAGACCGATGAGTGTGGGGAGCGTGTGTCAGGTCAGCAAAGTTTTGCTGTGAAGAGGGTGGGTTTGGCATACACTGAGACCCTTCAACCCGTGGTGCTGAAGCCAGTCCATCGCTCTGGGAAGGCTGTAGAACTGACCAGATACACCACGCCAGATACTCCCAGTTCATTCAAGGATGATCCAAGACCCCCTGGTGCTGCCTGCCACTCTCTGAACTGAAGAGGAAGAGGGCAGGAAGTGTGAAGGAGCATCAAGCCCACCACCTGCCTCTTCTTCACACTTCCTCTTCCACTCAAGTTCTCTTCCTTTTCCAATCCAGGAGGAGGCCCGGCAGAGATGAATGAGTAGACAGAGGTGGCTGCCTGAATGGGCCAGGCTTGCAGTCACACTCTAGAAAGGGGTTCTCAAACTCTGGGTCTGCGACCCACCAGTGGGTCATGACTCAAGTTTTGGTGGTTCGTGAAACTGACTGGGCAATCAGGCTATGTGCATCATGTGTTAAAGAAGCTGCTATATGTGGGGGAGCACTACTGCCCAGTCACCTCTTGGCATTTATAAATCAGGCAATAGCCTCTAGGACAGCAATTTCCTATCACACGGCACACTGAGAAGGTGCTAAAATTCTCCAGACACACCATCGGTTTTCGAACAATTGACAAGGCACACCTCACTGCTGGTCAGAGGCTCACATTCCCAATGATGCTACTAATAACTCCCACAGCACACCTGCAGACCATTCACTGCACACCCATGTGCCACGGCACACTGATTGGAAATCGCTGCTCTTGGGCCTCGAAAAGGTTGAGAGCCACAGCTCCAGGGGAAGGGAGTTCCCTTCCCTCCAACTCCCAGGCCAAGCTGCTTTCATTGCTTGTTCAGCTCCACTCACTTCATGCAGCGCCACCTCCTCTTCCACTGAACAGGCCACGGAATATGGTGGGAATGGATCCGACCAGCCTTGCGCCGTGCAGCTTCTTTTTACCCAACCTGCAGGGGGGAAAAGGCAGCAGAATTAGACCACTGCAGACTCTTTAGCTCTGCTGCTGAAAATTCTGTGGTCCCCCTGCCTACCAAGGGCAGCCGTGAAACAGGGCCATGCACAGTCAAGGAGGGAGGGGTTCTGTGCACATGGGGGGCTTATAGGGACACAGACAAGCTTTACACTGCTTTTAAAAGAAGATAAAACAACCCTCTCTGAGAGAAGCCATACTCCTTATAGGTACAGAATGCAAGAAGCACTGTCCATAGCTCTGCTCACTCCTTCACCCTCCACAGTCCCACTCCTCACATGCAGGAAGCCTGATGGCAGCAGCGTAGCTGGAGGGGGGCAAAGCACTAATTTTTGCAAGTGCCTGAATGTGCCATGCAAGGGGCGCCTCCCCTTTGGACCCATTCCCAGCAGTGAGAGAGGTTTGCTGGTCCCATTGCAGTTGAGGTTGGGATGAGACCCACAGGTGTGGTTCTATGGGTCCAACTCCACAGTTTGCTATATATCGGGGGGGGGGGGGCAAGCCTAATGATGGAATGGATTGTTGGCCCCAGAGGAACCCCATCCTGGAAAGGAGGAGCTGATCGTATTCAGTGAAGACAACAAGAAATTGGCCCTGGAGGAGAGTTTTAAACCAAGGGGCTAATTTCTTCTCCCAGCTCGCCAAGTAAAAAAAAATGACCTCCCCCCCCCCCCCAATATGGGGCAGAGGGTAATAAATGAATTCTCTCTCCCCTACTCTGGTGGTGCAGCCAGACTTCAAACATGCCCCTATTAGTGTAACCGCGGGAGAGTGCACAGGGTCAGGGCTGGCTGGGGATACACCCAGCCCCAGATTATCCTATGGAAGATACACCTGTCAGTCATGTGCAGTCCCAACCATACAGAGAACTTGCAGGTCCCTCCCCCTTCATTTCATAGGTTTGGTTTTGTGCCTGCTGCAAGCAACAGGCTCACAGTGTTCCTGGGCACAGTGGAACAGTTAGTGAGCGACTGGTTAAGCAACAGATTCAAAAGGACTGGCTCAGAGCTGTGGGGGATGCAAGCAAACCAGGGCCCCTCACCTGGCTGCTTCATGAAGTGGAGGAGGACAGCTGGGCAGGCTAAGGTGAGAGTCTTCCCGGGATTTGTGTCTGGCCAGCACAGGAGTTGGTCCCATATTCTCTTGCAGCCTCACAAAGGAAAAATAAAACAAGCTTTGAGTGTCTCTACTTCCCTCCCCCACACTTGGAAGGGAGAAGACAAATCACATCCCACTCACACCTTCATTTAAGCCTGGAAGCTGCCTGGCGGAATTTGCTCTCCTGCTTGATCCTGGAAGGGATTCGATCTGCTCGCTGCAGCTCACCCTGGCCAGTAGCCAGGCAGGTTCCTTCTGGACCTACTTGCAGCATCCAAGCCATACTCAGGGATAGCCCCAGAAGCACATTTGTTCCACTCCTAAAACCAACTGATGGTGTGGGAGGGGTGTATTGGCTGGCTTCATTCCCAACTGCCACTTGTAGGGGCAAAGCTGAGAAGGGGGTCTTTATGAGGGGTAGTTGAGGGAGAAAGGCAGTGGTGTTGCTAAGAAATGGGGGTGGTGTGGGCCACACCGGGTGACGCGCACTGGTGACACCACTTGTCAACATTTTAAAAATCTTGGAATTATTGAATAAAACTATCACATTATACATCAATCAATGCATAATTTCAGGCAGAATGCAATGAAACAAACCACACTGAAATATCTCTATTCGATAAGAACATAAGAACAGCCCCACTGGATCAGGCCAGAGGCCCATCTAGTCCAGCTTCCTGTATCTCACAGCGGCCCACCAAATGCCCCAGGGAGCACACCAGATAACAAGAGACCTGCAAGGCCTCCTGGGAATTGTAGTTAAGAACATAAGAACAGCCCCACTGGATCAGGCCAGAGGCCCATCTAGTCCAGCTTCCTGTATCTCACAGCAGCCCACCAAATGCCCCAGGGAGCACGCCAGATAACAAGAGACCTCATTCTGGTGCCCTCCCTTGCATCTGGCATTCTGACATAGCCCATTTCTAAAATCAGGAGGTTGTACATGCACATCATGGCTTGTAATGGATTTTTCCTCCAGAAACTTCTCCAATCCCCTTTTAAAGGCGTCCAGGCTAGACACCATCTCCACATCCTGTGGCAAGGAGTTCCACAGACCAACCACACACTGCATAAAGAAATATTTTCTTTTGTCTGTTCTAACTCTCCCAACACTCAATTTTAGTGGATGTCCCCTGGTTCTGGTATTATGTGAGAGTGTAAAGAGCATCTCTCTATCCACTCTGTCCATTCCCTGCATAATTTTGTTTGTCTCAATCATGTCCCCCCTCAGGCGTCTCTTTTCTAGGCTGAAGAGGCCCAAATGCCATAGCCTTTCCTCATAAGGAAGGTGCCCCAGCCCAGCAATCATCAGTCACTCTCTTTTGCACCTTTTCCATCTCCACTATGTCCTTTTTGTGATGTGGAGACCAGAACTGGACACAATACTCCAGGTGTGGCCTTACCATCGATTTGTACAACGGCATTATAATATTAGCCATTATATAAACGGCTAAACGATAAACGATAAAATGATAAAAGGATAAATAATGAAACAATAAACAATAAAAGATTATAGTAAAAAAAACCAGAGAGGTCTGGCCAAACATCACCACGCCCACTGCCCAGAGCATTGCCCCTCCCACTGCATGGGAGGAGGTCCATTATGGGGTGACACACTGGCTTCCCACACCGTGACACTATTGGGGTAAGGCCACCTCCTGAGTGGAGGCCAGGGACAGGACTGTTGCTCTATCTGTGCCAAACAGGAGTGTAGGGCTGGGTGGTGCACTACAATAACAGAGCTGAGATATGACCAAGCTGGCTGAACTAAACTGAACACACATACCAAGCTTGTTGTCAAAGTAACACATGGAAAACAGTCCTGGTCCAACATCCTAATGCAGACAACACCCCTAAAATACTTATATGCAAAAATGAAAAAGCACCAAAATATGCCAAATGGCCACACCTCTCCAGCTTTTTCCCTTGCCAAACCCACCTATTCCCAGGATACCTGCTGTCTCATTCATTGGCTGCTCGATCTCTCTTAAGCAATCACTCTCATTTCTCTTCCACTCTGCAACGGACTCACAGTCTGGATGAGTCTGTCCAAAGCCCTAGAAGTGAGGAGAAAGTAAGTAAAAGCCTCTCAGGTGAGTCAAGCCAAAGAGCCAACACCAAACAGACTCTGCTTCAGGCTGTTGCCGAACGTACCTTGGAGAGCAAAGACATCCAGAGCAGGCCTTGGGTGACAACCAGTAGTAGCTAGAGGGGTGCCAAACACTATGTTTTGCAGGGAGCCTCAGCATGCCTTGCAAGCAGCTCCTCCCCCTCCCCTTTGAAGCCATTTTGAGCCGCTAGAACAAAATGGGGGTGGGGAGGCTCCCTGCAAAATGTAGTGCTTTACACCCCCTCTAGATATGCTACTGGTAACAACACATAAGAACATAAGAACAGCCCCACTGGATCAGGCCACAGGCCCACCTAGTCCAGCTTCCTGTATCTCACAGCGGCCCAAATGCCCCAGGGAGCACACCAGATAACAAGAGACCTCATCCTGGTGCCCTCCCCTGCATCTGGCCTTCTAAAATCCCATTTCTAAAATCAGCCCATTTCTAAAATCAGGAGGTTGCACATACACATCATGGCTTGTAACCCATAATGGATTTTTCCTCCAGAAACTTGTCCACTCCCCTTTTAAAGGCATCCAGGCGAGATGCTGTCACCACATCCATACAGGCACATACAGGAGAAGGCTGACCTTAAGGTACCCAGTCCTAAACTGTAACAACCAGCACTTTGCATGAAGCCTGGGGACAGAAAAATAACTAATGCCAAGCATCATGCCACACCAGAGCACTATTGGCCCCATAGGTGACTGGTCAGCACACTGACTACATTACAGCATTCTAGACCTGCTGACGTCAGCATTCTTGCGGTCCATAGAATACGTATTACATGTATTAATGTACTGATTTCCTGTAGAGATCTTATCTATTGTCATCAACCCAGACAACTGATAATTCAAGGGATAATTTGTCACTTCTTTTTTTTTCAAAAAACTGTGAATCCAAATGATTTTCCTAAGTGGGCCGTAGTCCCCGGGCTCTGTGCCAGCTTCATTACTCCCTTTTTGCCATTTGCTTTCACTTTTTGTTCAAATATACTTCATTTGATCTAGTGTGAAATATCAGAACAGCTTACAATAGCTCATATTTACATTAACACTAAGGAGGCTCCAGCAAGTGTGTGAAAAGGGGAAAAAATACTGTAATATTTGGAGGCTTCTTATCTTGCAATGATTGACAATCCTTTTTCCATGTGTAACTTTCTGCCTTGTATAAGCATTGATCAGTGCAAGGACAATTCATAGTGAGTTTCTTCATTGGAGCTCATGTGCATGTTGTCTGCGTGTGTGTACAACACTGAGCAGATATTCTGGAGCCCATGTGTGTTGTGTGGTGGCAGGCTCCACCCCCAACTGCATGTGCAATATCCTGTACACATACAACCAGACATTTTTAGTTTAGGGTTGGCAACTCTCTGTCAAGGTAGTCTGGAGGTTTTTCCCCCCTCTATGCCAGTGGTTCTCAGACTGGTGGGTCGCAACCCACCAGCTCGAGAAGCACTATCTCTGCCCTTGTAAAGGGCAGGGCAGGGGATGAAGGCAACACAATCCCCCAGATCACGCACACCACCACTGGGGACAGAGGAGCTTTTCTTTACTCACCCCCTGTCTGTGTTGGCCTCCTGGGGGTGCAGGGAGCCCTGCGGAGCCCCCAAATCTGTTATCAAAGAGGCAGTTCAGCATTCCTTGAAATGCACTGTGGGGTGTGACCCTCTTTTCTATTCTGACTTCAGCACGCAAAGCGTCCAGCCTTTGCTCTTTCTTTTCCTCCCTATTCATGATGGGGTGTTGCAACCCATTGATTTGTTCCCTTTAAGGCAAAGGGAGAAAACAGAATGAAGCCCTGGCAGATCAAAACATGGTGAAATCAAGCCACCGAACAGGTGGCCAGGTTGATGCTAGTAGGCTCATTTCCACACCAGAGGGATCCATATTCAGGAAGGTTTCACAATCTTCTTGGGTCATGTGGAGTGCAGAATGCAGTGATTCTATTGAGTGTGTTTCCCCAATTCATATTAACACCCTTCAGCACAATATCATGACTCAGAACCCAATCCTCTGCATATCAACTCAGAAGTAAGTCCCATTAGAGTCAATGGGTCTTACTCCCAGGAAAGTGTGGATAGGATTGTACCCATAGAGGCCAGCAAAGATTGGGCTGGTTGTACTTCAGATCAATATGTCATTGTTCACTTCTGTTTTCTAGTATTTTTCTACAAGCAGGGAGGTGGTCAGCAGTGGCATTACTAGGAGGATGTGGGGGTGCAAGCTGCACTGGGTGGTGAGCAAAGGGGGTTGACACCACCACTCGCCAAAAATTTTTAAATCATGGAATTTTTGAATAATACTATCATGTTATATATCAATTGATGCATAATTTAATGCAGAATGCAATGCATCAGAATGTGTTGAAATACTTCTGTTCTATCAAAGATTACAGCCAAGTGGGGTGGGGAAATGGTACATCACTGCCCGGGCGTTGCCCACCCACTGCATGGGAGGAGGTCCAGTATAGGGGTGACATGCTGGCCTCCCACACCGGATGGGGCCAACCCTAGTGTCACCACTGGTGGGCGGTGTTGTTTTGTGCAGGAGAATTTAAGTGTGCCTCTTGCAGTGGCCCAGTTCAGGACCAGCATTGATGTCTGATTCTGCTGAACAGAAGTGGAGCCAAAATAAAGAAACCAGGAAAAGAACCCTCCCCAGTTGCACCAAAGAGCCACCTAGTCCAGGGCCCTGCTTTCCACAGGGCCAAACAGATACCTCTGGGAAGCCCAAAGGAAGAGCAGCAGTGCCCCCTATACTGTAGCCTTCCATCGTTCTTCAGGACTCTGTTCAAGGAGGCCCCATTTGGCCATTGCGGCTGATAGCCGCAAACAGACCTTCTTCATGAATTTCTCTGACTCCTTTTAAATCTGTGGCCATCACCACATCTTGTGCTTGTGAGATCCACATGTTGATTATTAAGCAGCAACCAGCAGACAGACAGCTATTAGCGTGTCCTCTTCCCAGACAACCAGCTCCCTCCAGTTTCAGGAGTGACTGTCCCATGTCCAAGGCAAGGTTGCCTTTGATGTACTCCGAGTACTTGCCCCTGGCATAAAATCTGGGGGTCAAGCACTACTGTCCTTTTGTCTCCCCCGCCTGCCCCATCTCCACATCAAATTCAAAAGAGAAACGGAGCAAGATATGCTTGGAACCCTTTCTAGTGCAGCAACGTCTTCATTTGATGCACATGCATGCACGCAGGGACTGAAGAACAGGCTCTCCACTCTGAAACATTCATTTGCACTCCCTTCACTCATTTACATGCATTTTCTTCACTGTAAGAGCCACTCTTACAGTTCGCTTATCCCCTCCCCTGATTTCAGGCAGGGTTTACAAAGGTGTCAAGAGGTTGGCCCCTCAGGAGGTGGAAAGCAACAGGTGATGAAAGGGGCAATAAACCAAAGACAGGCAACTGAAGGCCCAGGGTAGGGAGCAAGTGCCCCTCCAAAAGGCTTCCATCTAGACCCCAACACCAGGCTCCCTGTTTCCCTTCCAGCTTTTGCCTCCCTCTCTCTCCCTGAGCACAACTGAAGCTGTGGAGCCAACAGGGGCAGCTCATCTCATCAATGTGGACCACTTCTCAGCGCTCCGTATTGAGTGAAGAGTAGATATCGCATTCCTCTGTTTAGATTGAGGTGTTGAGTGAGCAAATTCGATTAGGCATTTTTGGTTGAAATCATGACAATAAATCCTTTTCATCAGACCTTTTGCCCTCCCCTCATTTTCCTCTCCCTACCAAGCTGTGCAGCCAAGCCATTGGCTACAACATAGGAGCCCAGCAGCATAGCCAGTAATACTGGTAAATACTGCAGGTGCCACAATATGCTGTGTAAGCAACTGACGTATCTAGGGGGAGTCAAAAGCAGCAATACCCCGAGCACCATGCTTGCTCACCTCAGAAGGACCCCAGACATGGCACCTCCCTCACACACACCCCCACCCCACCACCTTCCTTGCCCCTGACTGGAGGCAGCCTCCCCAGCCCTCTAAATGCCTTAAATCATCACTTCTGGTTTTCCGAAGGAAATCTTAAAGCAGCGGTTCTCACACATTTAGCACCGGGACCCACTTTTTAGAATGAGAACCTGTCAGGACCCACAAGAACTGATGTCATGACCATAAGTGACATCATCAAGCAGGAAAATTTTTAACAATCCTAGGCTGCAATCCTACCTACGCGTACCCAGGAATAAATCCCATTTACTGTAATTGTTAAAAGAATATACATAGTAGCTTGTTAAAAGTACAGTTTTGTAACATTTGCCCAAATGCAGTCACATACCATGGTAGCATCAAGCCCAATATATTAAAAATAAAAATATTGAAATGAACGGGGACCCACCTGAAATCGGCTTGCGAACCACCTAGTGAGTCCCAACCCACAGGTTGAGAAACATTGCCTTAAAGAAAACCTTTAAGGGGCCTTAAAAGGTCATTTCTGGTGTTCTTCAGAAAACTGGACATTTTAAGGCCTTCCAAGTTCTCAGAAGGACCCCAGACATGCCCAGTGGGGGTGGTGGCATTCTGCCCAGTGGGGGGGGGCAGCATTTTGCGGTCCTGGCCCCAGGCGACACAGGCCAGGCTTGCAGTTTGGTGCAAGCGGCGCTTCTCACTCACCATTGGAGCCATTCCGGGCAGTGATGACCACGTGCACCGGCTCTGACGGTGAACGGGAGGGGCCATTTACACAGCGCACAGCTGCGCCTGCAGTACTTACTGCACCACCTCCCTCTGGCTACGCTACTGCAGGAGCACTGCACATGACTGACCCTCCTATGTGAGCATCTTGCATGTGCTTTAGGAAGCACTGCTGGTAACACCCTGCAGGGCTTTTCTTCTGTACTTCACTGGTGCGGAAGGTTCCTTTTTCAGTTTACTCCACACCTCTACTTGTCCTGCTGTAGTGTTGCTCTGAGGGGGGTTTTAGAGAAAAACGTGAGCAGCTGCCACGTGGCTGAGACGACGATGCTCAGAGTTCCTCAGGCACAGCCAGAACTTTTCCAGCCTTGCACCTCCCCCCACTTTGCCGGAGGAGATGCCGTGTGGAAGGCCGGAGGCGCATTTTGGTCGTGAAATAACATGGTGGAGGGAATGGGACGGACGTTGGAGTCGAGCTGCAAGTTCACCACGGACATGAATTAAGAGGGACGACCAAGTCCCTCCCTCCCTCCCTGACCTTTTTATCCAACGTCCATGTCAGATTTGCAAAGGTGGCAACAGCTGCCCTTCCTGTTGCCACCAACCGAAGGCTGTGGTCGTCACCTGGATCTTCCAAGCAATGCTAAGTTATAACAGAGCCTTGGCTGGAGAGCGGTTCTAGGGGGGAATGGTGGCTACCAATGGGAGAGCCACCGTTTTTTCCCCCAAACCTCCTTGAGTCAACATACATCAGAAAGTAGCACACTCATAAGGAAAATGGAGGTGGGGGGGATTGAACAGTGGCTGGCGCCACTAGCAGGAATGCTAATGTTCCCACTGGAAATGTTTGCATCTGTCACTACTTTGCACCTCCATCCCTGAAATAATTGTCGTAATGCCCACCCACCTGGGGCTGTGAAATAGGTGAAGATTTTGGCTGAGTCCAAACTTCTACAGTGCTCATGCCAAGCTGGTCTCACCACGGTCAGAGCCTGGATGGCAGGCTGGCTGGTAGCCCTGTAAGCCGAGTGGAGCTGGATATACGTGCGTGAGAGAGAGAGAGAGAGAGAGAGAGAGAGAGAGATGAGCAGGTGCTGTTCCGGTGGTCACCCACCAGGATGCACCAAAATGGCTCACTTGTTCCAGCTGTAACGGCCACCTGCTTGCTGTGTGATTGCACCAATCAAGACCCACGGAAAAGGCCCAAAGAGCTCAAGGCACTGCTGAGATATTGATGGGAATCACCCCACACATTTTACCCTCAGAAACTCATCCACAGGGAATTTCCAACCTTCTGCTTCTCTCTCTCTCTTCTTAAGATGGAATTGTACATAAAGATCAATGCTTAAAAACATCATAAAAGAACAGAGTTCACTGAAACATACAAAAAGTCACAGCCTTATTCATGTCACTAAAGAATGGGGAGGGGGTGTAGAACTGGATATATTACACTCTGCTTTGATGATTTGATTTTCTATTTCTGAAGAGAAAGGGAAACTACTACAGAGCCCGCCTAAAACAGAAAGACTGTCTCCATCATACACATTGGAAAAAACTTGGTTCACTGTAGCAGATCCTCAAATTGTTGCCTTTAACTTATCACACTACCAAATCACCTCTACTCTCCTTTAAATGATTTTGGGATTTCTTATATAAAATGCATTTATTCTATTGTTTTCATTACCCCCTTCAGTTGCCAACAGTGAAGTTACCATGTAGTTAAATCTGATTGGTTGTGACAACTCACTTTTTTTAAATTAAGATATAGTGATGTCATTACAGATGTGGAAATCTGACATCATTCTCTCCACTACATTCTCTCCACTGAGTAGTAGGAACCAAGCCAGACAAAAGGAACTCCCTGCTGCATGCTTTGCTTATGGAACTTACTGCCACAAGATGTGGTGATGACCACTAGGTTAGGGTTCAGTTATGCATTCCCCTTAATGCAATGGCTCCCAAACATTTTAGCTCCAGGACCCACTTTTTAAAATGACACTCTGTTGGGACTCACCTAGCTTTATGAGCCTTTCAAAAAGTGTTTCACTTTACTAGCTGCTCAATCCTCTGTTTTTATCCTTTTTACTACTTGGGGCTGCCTTCAGGAGCAGCCCTAAAGACTGCTGCAGCCACTAGGTTACTACCTGATTTATAAATCCAAGGGGTGTGGCTATAATGGTGATTGGGCAGCAATCCTCCAGTAGCAGCCTTCCCCTCCTCCAGTAGCAGCCTGTTTGACCCTGGATGCACATAGCCTAATCTGGCAAGTCAGTTTCATGAACCACCAAAAACTGGGTCACAACTCACTGGTGCGTCCTGAGCCACAGTTTGGGAAGCACTGCCTTAGTGCATAGGTTGATCATTTTTTATGCTTGGCACACATGGGCATGCAAGAACAAGATTGGAAGTACAGCAAGGAGCAGGGAGCTAACACAATTAGCTAACACAAAAGGGGAGCTTATCACAGTTCCGATGCGCACATGATTTATCTGGAAAGGGTCGACACATATATTTAACGTAAAATGTGTTTTGACCTTTAGGTGGCTTTAAAAGTGGATTGGATTGATTTATGGACAGGTCTATCAATGGGCGGATGTTACGATATCTTTATGAAACCTCCATATTCAGAAACAATATGCCATTGAATATATTAATTGTTGGGGGAGACAGCATCAGGAAGGCCTGCTTCCTTCGTGCCTTGCTCGTGCGATTCCCAGTGACATGTAGACAGGCTATAGCTCATAGAAGGAGTATCTGCTTTGAGAAGAAGTTCCAGGTTCTCCAGGCCGGGCAGAGAAAATATTCCGGTCTGAAACCTCAGGAGCTGCTGCCAATCAGTGCTAACAATATTGAACCAGAGGGGGAAATGATTTGACTCAGTATAAGGCAACATCCTTTTGGAAAGAGGATGCTGGACATGACATGATCTAGCAAGCGTGTTCTCAGTGGCGTAGCTAGATGGGGTGCAAAGCACCAAGTTTTGCAGGGAGCCTCAGTAAGGCATACAAGTGCCCCCCCATCAGGTGTACACATCTGTTTTACACCCACCTTCCAGAATGGTTCCGAAGGAGAGGGGGTGGGGTTGCTTGCATGCCACATTGAGGTTCCCTGCAAAACTTGGAGCTTTGCACCCCCTCTAGCTATGCCACTGTACTTTCTTGTGCTTACAGAAGTAGAGACCGGAGAAGGTAGATATGGCAGTGAACACCCCTGAATAAAGGGCAGATAGCATCAGGCAATCTGTATTTTCCAGGCGGAATTTCTATTCTGCTAAAATTGCTGGACTCAAATTGAAATCAAAAATTACTGAATCCTCAAGGCACCCCCTTGTTGTAACGATTCCTGTATATGAATGCATAAGGAATCTAACCCAGAAGCAAAATGTTATGCAAAAATCAACATTTAGCAAAGCTTTTCAATGGGAACTTTTGAATTCTGAAATGTTCCCAACTGTAGTTTTGAATGTCACCACTGAGGGAACCTTTGAACAAATGAACTCTCAAGCCTTGGCCATGGATTTTAAGGCAATCAGTAATGAAGCACCGATGTGCCACACTGAATATTCTCACAGCAGATTTTCTTTCTAGAACCGCTAAATTGCTCAAATCCATAACTGCAAATGTTATGGTGAAATGGGAGAAAAATTGAAATTAAAAGAATCTGCATTTTCCTTGAGCAGAATTTTCTTCCAGATTAGGTTCAACTCAGATGGAAAATCTGCTCTATAATGTAGTAGAATGGCAAGGTGGATTTTGCAAACTCGAGCTTGGTGATTGTCCTACCTTTCAAACACACAACCTGTTTTGTTTTTTTTAAAGCAATCCTAAAGATGGCTCACCATCAAATCACACAGAGTTCCCATTCCTGTTTGACAGAATATTTTCCCCAACCCATCCCATCCCATCATTATATCAGATTAAGCTGTAACCAACGTATTGCTCTTTTCGGTCACTCTTCTGAAAGATAAAATTGGTCCACTTTCTCCAGCATATTTCTTGTTGCATTTGCAATCAAGAGGCACATGGTGATAATGCAAAAAAAAAAATCCCACAAGTTGCCCCCCTGCCTTTGCTAAGCAGTGCCCCCCCTCTGCACATCTTTAGTCAAACCAAAGCCCCAGTGAAAAGAACATTGCCAGGCAAGCATGAGTCCCACCTTCAAGTGACCAAAACAATGAAGGTTGGTTGGATTACTTACAAGAGATATGAGACCAAACCAGAAGAAGACCTTGCAGTCCCACCGTTCTCTGGAGTTCATGTTGTAAAAGGACAGAGGGATTCCACTCATCAGATCTCTCCACTCTGTGGCTGATCTGAAGCACTTGCCTTTTGGCAAACAAGGACCAACAGCATTGGAAGGGTGTGTGTGTGTGTGTGCGCATGTGTGTGTGGATGGGGAGAAGAGGCTCAATATTATCAACAGCTCTCTAAGCTGTGATTGACTTGCCTTCCACCTGCCTGGCTCTGCGACGTATTCTGAGAAACCTGCCGATTGCTGCCAAAGAAAGGGGGGCCAGTTTGTGGCTCTGAAATGCAAAATGAATAATAAAAACATGAAGGAGGAACAGACTTGGTTGAGTGAACTCATTTAAATCTACGCAACGTGCAGGATTCAGAAGTCATCCATTCTCAGATGCCGGGCTCAGGTTTGTAGATGGATGGTCTGAGCCACAGAAGAACCCCTGGGTCATGATGCTGACCCTGATCGGGAGACAAGCACCGTGAGTGACCAGGGCTCATCTTCAGACCCGAGGAATCACAAACCATCACGGTCTCCAACTCAGACCACTGGCTTATTAAGCCAGATGGTAACAGCTCACCCAGAAAGGTCTCGGGCTCAAAGAATTTGCTATGTGGAGATGGTCAAGGCTGAGTGTGGGACCTAATGCATGCAAGACAAAATGCTCTTCCACTGAACTCCCTCAAGTCCCTCTTATCATTCTGTACGTTGCAGAAGACCCTGGCTCCACTGACCTGAAATTCATTATCTGGAGCCAAAGAGCAAAAGAGCTCTTCAGAAACCACTTTTGAGCATTCAAAGCGCTTCATGTGTACTGCCCTTTTTAATCCTCACAACAGCCCTGTAAAGTGTATTACAGTGGCACATGGAGGGGGTCAGCTTGGGCAATGAACTTCTCCTCCAATGCACTCCAGGTGTCTCCCAGGCTCTTTGCGAGGAAGGGGTGCATAGCGCTCGTCGCTTAAAGTGGCAAGTGCTGTGATATTGAGTTGACCTGCCCTCCCTCGTCTCAGTTTGCTTCCAAAATGGAGCCTTTCTGGAAATGGGGGGGGGGGTGTAGAGCACAGACATGGGGGCAATATGATGACACAGGAGGTGACATTTCTGCATAACCCAGCCCCTGGGGCCAGGAGACTCTGGGACACCACTGCCAATGGGTGTCCTCAGACCCACACCAGCTCTTTTGCTGGTATAAATCTAAGGTGACTTCTAGGGGCAGGTCCAGGCTGGGAAGGGGGAAAAGGAACTCGGCGTGTGCTGCTGCCACGAAGATCTTCCATCCCAGTTCAACCTCCTTGGAACCCCAATCCTATCCTAAACCACTCCCACACCACTCCTTTTGCCACCTTATCATCTCCAGTTGGGCAACTGAGAGACCCTGGCACATGCAAGGAGCCTCCATCCATTTACGGTAGCTGTTCCAAAGTGGACAAAGGTGGTGTGGCTTTTGCAGTGCGACAACGGGGCTTATGGCACCAGATCTCAAGAGCCCAGTAGAATTGGACTGCCAGTCACGATACCATTCCAGCTCAGTTGACTTTTGACAAAGGGTCAATAGCTTAGGGAAGTGGTTCTCAAGCTTTTTAGCTCCAAGACTCACTTTTCATAATGATAATCTGTTGGGACCCACCAGAAGTGATGTCATTAAGCTGGAAGAGATGTCATGGCCAGAAGTGATATCATCAAGCAGAAAAATGTTTAACACGCCCCCATATGACAAAAATAAAATCTAATTAATTAAGTAAGTTGTTGGCATCCTTCAGTCTCGGAAGACTATGGTGTCACGCTCTGAATGGTGGTTCTGGAACAGAGTGTCCTCTCCAGTGCGTGAAGCCTGGGAAAAGTAGGTATGGAGGATAGGCTGCTACCCATGCAGCAAATCCCCCCTCTCCACATCGCTGAAATGGTCCAATGGAAAGGCAGAGGCCAATACGGTTGGTTCCCGCGGCTTCGCAGGAGTTGCCAGAACATGACTGTGTTCAGCCACGAACTGCCTCAGGGACTCCGGCTGCGGATTTTGCCTCAAGGTTGACTCCTGAAGCCTTTTCCATAACTGGATGTAGCCACAAGGCAGTGGAGGTTTGGGATCAGAGTTTTCCTTCTCTCAGATGAGCTGCCTTCCCAGGCTGACCAGTCCCATCTACCTGGTGGCTGTTTAGTCGCCTCTTACGACAAGTACAGCCAAACTGAGGGCCTATTCTTATCCCCAGCCCCCAGGGGAAAGTAAGGAAGAAAGTAAGTAAGAAAGTAAGTAAGAAATTAAGTAAGTAAGTAAATTAAAAGTTTACAATAAGTTTAAAAATTTGTTTAAAATAAAAAAAAAACCCTCTTACCCCTCCCAAGCAGTTGCTGATCTGTTTTTAAGAAAATTCCCCAAACATCCAAAGGTTACAATCTTATCCATACTTCCCCAGGAGCAAGCCCCGTTGACTGTCACTGTGAAAAGCATATGCACTGTAGCCTGTCAAATGTACAGATCTGTAACATTTCCCCAGATGCAGTCACATACCATGGTGGCATCAAGTCCAATGTACTAAAAAGAAAATACCCATTGAAATGAATGGGACCCACCAGAAATTGGCTCATGACTCACCTAGTGGGTCCCAGAATATGAGAAACACTGGCTTAGGGGGAAACAGATTCTCTGGAGGTTTGTGGCTCCCAGAGGGATGCAAGGCACCCTCCAGTTGCCATGGGCATGGGCACTTTGCTATGCCATTCCCCCACCCCGTGGGCATACAAGAAACCAAGCTGGTAGTAGTGATTTGGCTTTAATTATGTATAAAACAGGCTGATGTATTTTGATGAGAGAAGGAACAACTGGCAGCTAATTCAAGGAAATGTTGAATAGGAAGCTTTAAATCACACTAATCTGAAAGTAGCTACTGTGTGTTGTGCAGATATAAATAGCAGGCAGGTGGGAGCTGGTTCAAGCTCTTTTCTGGGTCCAGGTAACACTGATTTTGTTTTTCTTCACTTGTATTTTTCTTATGTGTGTGCAGCTGTACTCCTTCCACAAAGGTTTTGGGAGTTCCTCCCTGATTCATCCATCTGGGCTGCGTAAAGAGAAGGGACTGCTGTCTGGATGGGAAACAACCTGTGGCTCCCTGACCCTGGAAACAACAGCATATACGGGATAGGAAGGAACTGTGTTTCTGCCCTTGAGGGTTTCTCTGATGATGTCCCCTTATTCACGGTCCATGCAAGCGAGCAGGTGCTTACACAACTGCAACTAAGGGTTCAATCCTAACTCGAGCTGGAACAAGAAGGTCAGCAGGCCTGCGCTGCATCCAGCACAAGTTTGGGGCCAGAAGCGGCGCAACCCAAGATGAGGGGGAAACATTCCCTTACCCCATGTTGTGCTGCACTGGCCCCAATGGGTCTACTCGGATCTGCGCCACCTTGGAAGGTGGCGCAGATCCAAATAGAATCAAGCAGCTGGAGGCTGCCCTGTGCTGCCTGGGAACGGGGTCAGGATCTGGCATAACTGCTGGATCTTGGCCCCACCGCCTGCCCTGGGAATGCCCACCGCTCACTCTCCCCCCACCCTGAAATGCCTCTTCCCTGCCTCCTCCCCAGCCTCCCCATGCCCCCCAAGATCCCTGTGTTGGCCGATGCAAACTTACCCCGCTGGGCCTGTACCCAGTGCGTGGAGGCCAGTGCAACACCTCCCCAACTCTAAAGTCGACACAAACATGCCTTACAGTGTGTTTGTGACACCCCCGAATTGGCACGAGTGACTTGTGCCAGCCTAACCCAGGGTTAGGATTGCAGGGAGGGGGACCCACATCACTGACACCCACGTCTCAGACCTTCTGTCTTTAGACATTGGGGCCCTAGACGTCTTGGTGGGCCATCCCAGGAAGTGTGTGCCTGTGACGGGGAGCGGAAAGAGGGTGTGCATTTGGGCTGAACGCACAGACACCGTGACATCCAAGAACTTCAGTTTAACTGCAGGTTAGAACATTTTTGCTGATATTTACAAAGACCTCCAAGCTCCTGTTGAAATCCTAAGGGATTATTTGTATGCAGCAACAGAACTGGACAGGCTCATCTATGCCAACCATGGAAACAATTCAAATTACCTGGTTAGCTTTCATTTATTTATTTATTTATTTATTTATTTATTTATTTATTTATTTATTTCCAAAGGCTCCTCTTATGAACAAATTCATCTCTGTGTTCTGCCGGTGATGTCGTGGAGCATCAATTGCATTTGTTTTTGAGATGGCCAGAGGCGAAATTGGAGCAATTGGGTGGCTCCTTCTGACTGTATGTAAAAATGTTTCTATGTAAAAATGTTCCTTTTGCCTTTAAGTTATAAACAGGCCAGCTGAATGTTGGGAATATTGATTCCCATATTAATTGGGTCCATGAGATACATTTCCTGTTAACAAACCCTTTCACTCCCATGTTCTGCGTCAGGCATGGATTATAAGGTGGTGAGATCTGGAGCAAACTCTCTGAGCTTACACTGGCCTACAAAGACATCTCACACTGATTGAAATTTGAGACTTCACAGTTGGAGAAGATGTTAAATCCAGAGTAGACAGACAGGGTGAGAAAGGAAAGAGCAGGGCAAAAGGAGGCAGAGCCACAGAAGCTGTTCAGTGGATTCCCTCAACAAGCTGTTCAAACTGAGGACCTGCCTTGGAGGTCAGATCTTTATTAAATCTGCTTTGTCCAAACTGGTGTGTTCCAGCGATGGGAACTTGAATCAGGTGACTTGAATCTGAGTCACGAAAATCAGCGCTTTTGCTGACTCGTGCACACTCGAGTCACGGGTGTGGAAGACTCGGCAAAACTCTCGAGTCGAGGGTCCCTGACTCGGCACTTGTCCCCGTACATGCAGACTCGAGTCTGTCTGGGTGTGCTTTCTTACTGTTTTCACAGTGTGGGACTATCATTCAGACCCAGGGAGCAGCAGGGAAGTTCCATTCAGAGGTAGGGAAGGGTTAATGTTTGCTTTTGCACCTGAGCAGGGGGGGGAGAGGCAGTAGCAAGGTCTCTTGCCCATCTCTGATAGGAAGGAACTGATGATCATTGGGCAGAGGATGGTTTTTTCCTTTGGAGGGCAGGAGGAGGAGCACAAGGGGGTTCTTTTTGCCTTAGGATTGGCTGGAGAAGGCCAGGGAAAAAGGGGCCAGGGAAGCAGTGGGGGGACGCCCACTTTTTAGCAACGGGACCCACTTTTAAAACGACACTCTATTGGGACCCACCTAGGTTTACCACACTTTTAAAAAAGGAGATCTAGAAAGTAATAATGTTTTATTTATTTATAATCACCAGATAAAAAGACCCTCAAACATTTATCTCCCTACATTTAAACATGCTTGCAAACTGCAGGAGCTGAGCTCTTTGCAGGGTAATTATGTTGTTGGCAACCTTCAGTCTCAGAAGACTCTGGTATCGCGCTCTGGATGGTGGTTCTGGCACAGCGTCTAGTGTGGCTGAAAAGGCCGATTCGGGAGTGACAATCCCTTCCACACCGGGAGCAAGTGCAGTCTGTCCCTGGTGTGTCTCCCTGGCTATGGGCCTTCCTTCTTTGCCTCTTTGCCTCAGTCTGTTGGCCAAGTGTCTCTTCAAACTGGGAAAGGCCATGCTGCACAGCCTGCCTCCGAGCGGGCCGCTCAGAGGCCAGGGTTTCCTACTTGTTGAGGTCCACTCCTAAGGCCTTCAGATCCCTCTTGCAGATGTCCTTGTATCACAGCTGTGGTCTACCTGTAGGGCGCTTTCCTTGCACGAGTTCTCCATAGAGGAGATCCTTTGGGATCCGGCCATCATCCATTCTCACGACATGACCGAGCCAACGCAGGCGTCTCTGTTTCAGCAGTGCATACATGCTAGGGATTCCAGCACGTTCCAGGACTGTGTTGTTTGGAACTTTGTCCTGCCAGGTGATGCCGAGAATACATCGGAGGCAATTAGCAGCTACTAATTGTCTGATTTTTGAACAGCCTCAGAGCTTGAGGCAATCAGTTATCTGATCTTTCCAGCACCCTTTGGCGACCCACCAAAAATCAGGTCGCAACTTACCAGGGGGTCCCGACCCACAGTTTGGGAACCACTGTTCTAGACTATGATAGGATAGAATTGAGCTGAAGGGAAGAAAGAAACAAAATTATGCACGGGATGGAAAGAGTGGATAGAGAGATCTCTTTTCCCTCTCACACAACACCAGGACCAGGGGACATCCACTTAAATTGAGTGTCGGGAGAGTTAGGACAAATAAAAGAAAATATTTCTTAACCAAGCATGTAATTAGTCTGTGGAACTCCTTGCCACAGGATGTGGTGATGGCATCTGACCTGGATGCCTTTAAATGGGGATTAGACAAATTTCTGGAGGAAAAGCATGGGTTACAAGTCATGATAGGTATATGCAAGCTCCTGATCTTAGTAGGTGACCTCAGAATGCCAGATGCAGGAGAGGGCACCAGGACGCAGGTTGTGTCTTGCTGTCTTGTGTGCTCCCTGAAGCATTTGGTGGGCCCCTGTGAGATACAGGAAGCTGGATGGGCCTATGGCCCGATCCAGCAGGGCTCTTCTTATATTTTAAAGGAGCCCCAGATGGCAGTGGAACGACTTGAATATTTGGTGGGAACTGTATTTTCCAGGCAGAAGCACCGAATGTGAGTATTCAAAATGAACTTTGAAATAAGAAGACATTTGGCACAGCCCTGACCTAGAGAGGGAACTTTTGCCTACAGGTGGGGTTTCAAGTTCAGTTTGGAGGTTCCTGCTTGCTTGGAAAGCGTTTGAATAGACTAGTAGAGGAAAGGTGAGGAGCTGATGGACATCCCTGCGTTCAAGACCTTTGCATCCAAAGGGGAATTCTGCAAAACAACTGGATTATCTGACATAGGAGAGAATCCTCACATCTCCTGAGTGAGACACTGAAAAAATATAACTTGTATTCACGTGGGTTTGTTCCTTTCTGTAGAAACATTAATCGTGTTCTTCCTAGAATCTAAAAGGTTATGCTTAGACTATTAGGCCTTAATTAGCTGGGCTTGAACTGTTACAGACTCAGTTCCAAGTACATGAATTGCTTGATTGGCCATTCGATTCAGTTTTTTTCCCCTTTCATTTAAATAAAGCCAAATGTCACCCCTAGAAAATCCAATTATGGCTTGAATGTATTTAGTTGTTTGTGACAATACTTAGGAGTGACATTTGTGAGCAAAGCAAAATGGAACAGATGGCACTTGGGCAAGGAACAGGAATTTCATTATATCCGCCATTTGTTAAGTGTCTTAGTTGCAATCCCAACCAGCACACTGTGAGCCCAATTCTATCCTTCCCCTGCCCCCCACTGGTGCAGCCAGGCAAGAAGAGAATGCACTGTATCCGGGGGGGGATCGGGAGGGGAAAGGAGATTTAAACCCCCATGCCCTGCCATAAGCCTCCTGCTCCGCAGGGGGTCTGCTTGGACCTGTCTCCACTCTTTATCTGGCACACATCCAAGGAGAGAAAGGGGCAGGGGGTGATGGAGGGGACAGGCTCTGGGGTGTGCCATCACCATCAGATCCCCCATCCTCCACAGCCTCCAGGTCCCCATTCCTCCCAGTTTCACCCCCTGCCCACCCTGCCATTGCCTTACTTGCTCTGGCAGCCATGGTGGGGTCCAGAGCTATGCACTCCATCAATAGCCATTTGGTTGCAGCTGGAGCTGATTTGATTATCCCTTAACAGATGCTTGTCTAGCCAGGAATTTCTGCACTGGGGCCGGTTCATTTCCTTTCCTGGCAAGTGAGCTCTGTTGCTTAATGCCTTCAGTTCTTATAGAATTATGATCAGGTCCTATGTTGTTTTCTCCAAGTATTTAATCTAATTTTTTTCTGCTGCCTTACAAACCCATCGCTCAGGCTCCCTTATTGACAGGGCAAGTCATTGATTCCCATCTCCTGTGTCCTGTTTCATTAATCATTTGTACAAAAATGTGATGGACTTTCCATTCTCTCCCCTATGAAGTTAACTTATTTTCAACCCCAAACTTGGGATTTCCCTCATACTTTATTTCTGAGTAAAGTGAAATGTTATCATTATAATTATTTAGGAAGGCCTTATATTGTACGAACCCTGATGTGCCCTGGGGACCTTGAACTTGGATGCACACAGTATTTCCCACTCCTGTATGACCAAGTCGGGGGGGGGGGGCTGAATCACCCAGTATCAGAAACAGGGTGGCTGGTTTCTCTCATTCCCATGATGCCCCAAATACATCCCCTTAATTTTTAACCTGAAAGACTGAACGGCAGCCATTCATGGTACGGCCTAGTCCTGTTGGCTGCGGCATTGCCAGAACCCGAGTTCCAGGAATGGCGTGTGCTTTGTGGCTGTCACAAAAGGCAAAGCACCGTACAGCTCAGCCTGGATGCCGCCACAAGCAGGAGGCAGCTGCACCTCCATGAAGGCAGCCACTGTGGGAGCACTGGTAAGGAGGGGAGCTGAACTGGGAAGGGGGAAGAGTGGGAAGACCAAGACGGGAAGAGGGGTGTAGAGACCAAGAAGGGCTGGTAGCAGCAGCACCGCCTTCCTATCCCCCCTTCCCAGCCTCAGTCTGCCTCCCCAGATCCACTCGGACGTGTGCCAGCAAAGTAGCTTCTGCAGGACCGAGTAGACCCATTGGGGCAGGGGAGGCTTGCCAATGTTCCGTTACCTCAAGGAGGCCTCCACAACCTGAAACTTCTTTGTGGGATGCAGCATGCTTCGCATTGGGGTGGCTGTATCTGGGATGAGTTACATAGGACTGGACTACCCAGTGTGCCCTCACACATCATTGGGAGTGGTAATCCCATTGTTAAAGGCAGGAAGCAAGTTTTTCTCCTCCCTCAAACGTTTGTTCTTGAAAGTATAGTAACCAGGCCATACGTCTGACCTGAAAGGTTAGCGTTTAGGTTCAACCCAACTGTAAGTGGCACTTTGCAGGTTCTGCCTAGTGTGTTGGCAACCTTCAGTCTCGAAAGACTCTGGTATGGTGGTTCTGGAACAGCGTCTAGTGCTGCTGAAAAGGCCGATTCGGGAGTGACAATCCCTTCCGCACTGGGAGCAAGTGCAGTCTGTCCCTGGTCTGTCTCCCTGGGCCTAGATGAAAGCACAAATGGACCAGCAACAACAACAGCAACAGTATTTATATACCGCTTTTCAACAAAAAGTTCACAAAGCGGTTTACAGAGAAAATCAAATATCTAATGACCAGCATCAGAACTTACTGGAGATTCTCAGTGAGTCTAACTGATTCCAGTCTGTCTTTGGGCTCTTCTTGGCTCCAGGCACAGAATTGCATCCTCCAAGCAAAACAAGAATTTTTTGCTTATCTCCAGCTTCAATTTGAACGCCACCTACTCTTCTGTTTCAGAAGCAGCAACGGAACAGAAAAGAAGCCCCAAAAGACGGAGGGGTTGGTCAGACAAAACCAAGGCAATAACATAGCTAAAGGGGGGCACAACACTAAGTTTTACAGGGTGCCTCAACATTCCATGTAAGTCGCTTCTTCCCTTGCCATCAGAACCATTCCCGGCGGTGAGAGCAAAGTGGAAGGTGACTCTGATGGCAAGGGGGAGGGGCAGTTTACATGGCATGTTGAGGTACCCTGCAAAACTTAGTGCTGCCCCCCCATAGCTACACGATTGAACCAACGAGTTGGGAGTTACTGATTTAGGGTTCATTTTTGACAAAATCACTTTGTACAATGTTCATTTGTATGTAAACCTTATTCCTGAGGCGTGATTTGATCAATTCCAATAAAGTTTCTGTACCACAGAGGACAAAATAAGATGCGACCATGGCAGCCGTATTTATTTAAACATGTCTCTGTACATTTACTTCAATGTGGGGAGCAGGGATCTGATTCTAGCGTCAGAAAGGACACGGTGCAGAGGTGAAGGAGCTCACCCTCTTCCGCTTCCCTTCCCTGTGATCTCCTGCCCAAACTCCGTTGTCTGTGTTGCATAAACTATCTAGAAAGAAATTTCCTGCTGCTGAAACTCAAATATGGAGGCAGGTTGCCAATACAGTATCAAGCCAAAGAGTATCACAATGATGGGAAAATGTCCGACAACAACCCAATTCTAGTCATGATAAGAGTTTGACACTAAAAAAAAAAACCAACACGCAAAGTTCAAGGTCGTCTCCAGTTAAACTACGAGCACTTTACAATGGAAATAACAGTCCTCTCCTATTTTAGCTTCCCGAGCCAATGTAAAGCTTTTTTTCCTGAACCCTTGGGTCTGTACTATAATTGTGAGAAAACTTGCCCCAGAATTCAATCATTAAGCCACATTTGAGGTCAGTGGCATAGCTAGAGGGGGTGCAAAGCACTGAGTTTTGTTGGGAGCCTCATTGCGATGTGCAAGCAGTCGCTCACCCTCTCCTTCGGAGCCATTCCAGGGCTGTGAGAGCAAAACAGGCTAAAGTTTTTGCCCTTGCAGCCCTGGAATGGCTCCAAAGGGGAAGGCCACTTGCAGGCCATGGTGTGGCTTCCTGCAGAACTTAGTGCTGTGCACCCCCTCTAGCTATGCCACTGGTTGAGGTGTATTGGTAACCGTATTGGGCACTATTTTCTCACATAAATACATGATTTGTGTTCTGTGTTGGAGAACACCTCTTGGGGCTCTGATGTTCAACTAGTGTTTGAAGCTCATATCACTAGCAACTGAGATTCATGTTTCTGAGCTAGCCCAAGAAGAATGAAACTCAGCAGCATTGCTAAGGGCCCAATCCTAACCCACTTTCCAGCACTGGCATTGCTGTGCCAGTGGGGCATGTGCTGCATTCTGAAGTGGGGGGCAGCCACGGAGGCCTCCTCAAGGCAAGGCAATGTTTGTTTCCTTACCTCGGAGTTGCATTGCCCTTACCTTGGTACTGGAAAGTTGGTTAGGATTGTGCCCTAAGTTGGTGTTCCTGCTTGGGCAGAACTTCTGAGGGAAGCTAAAGCAGCCATTCAATTGTTTTCATGGTATTTTAATGTTTATAAGGATGGTTTTATGTCTTTAGTATTGTTATTCCTGTCAATTTTTGTAAACTTCTTTGAGCTCTTGGACAGGTGACCTAAAATGAAGTAAATACTATATAGAAATCAACTGACACACCCTCACTTTTATGAACTGAAGCATAAGCAGAACCCTTCAAATACTCTATGGGACTCTTCCCCTCAGACCATGTAAGTCCAGGTTTCAAGGGACCTTCAACAAATGGCTTTCCAGGGGCTGGGTGGGTCCTGGGAGAGTCACTCCTGCACCACAATGTGAGAACTGTGGGCACCAAGGTTGCTTGAAGAGTTCGGCAGGGGGCTCTTGGCAGCTGCCCAACAAAGCAATGAGTGCCCAAGCCTATCCAACTTTCCAGCACCAGTACAACTGTAATGCAGCCCCAAGGTAAGAGAACAAATGTTCCCATACCTTGAGGAGGCCTCTGTGACTGCCTCCCCACCACAGAATAGCATGGCCCATTGGCATGGCTGCACTGGCACTGGAAAATTGGATAGCATTGGGCCCTGAGACTGGTAACAGCTACACCCTCTCTATAAGCGCAAGGATGGCATTGCACTCCTGGCTCCCGTGGTTCAGAGCTCAGGAGCAACCTTGGCTGTGACTGTAAACAAGCTCACAGGATTATGCCAAGTTCCCTAGAGCCTTAAAAATGTGCCTTTGGGGGTTTGCTATGCCACTGCCTTCTTGTGTCCAAGCCAGGTTTCTTAATAAGAAAAATAAGCTTTCTGTACAGGTCAAGAAACTGGCTGCTTCCCGAAACAGATGCCAAAAAGGAATTCAGAAGTAACAGGACTGGCAACACTTCACGCTGAAAGTAGACAAGAGAGCCAACAGGAGCATTTTTGTTCAGAAGGAAGCCAAATCTCCCCAGGAGGCTCTGAGTATTCTCAGCTCCAGAGGAAAGTCAAGGCCACTCAGCAACTCACCCATTTTGGCCTCAAAAGAGGCCTTTTGTTTTTTGAGAAAGAGATCTCTTTTCCAAAGAGTTTCTTTTCCTGCAAGTAGCCACACTGGCTCCTGTGGGGAGTCCCCAGAGAAAGGAGACCACAGTTGGGCTACTCACACTTGGCTTAAAACAGTCGGCCTCCTGCTCTTCAACCAGAGAAGCAAATGTTTGGTAGCTTTTGTTTCCTAATTTAAAAAGTGGGGACACATTTCTCTGGTCTTGCACCAAAGTCTGCGTGAGCTCTCTATGAGGTCTCCTAAAGAGTAATTGAGACGACTGTGAGTGGTTCTTGCAGGAGAGAAGAAAAGACCTTATTGATCAGGAAGCAGAATTCAGTGCCATTAAAATTCAGGAGGAGAAGCTACGGGGAGGGGGCCGGGGAGATGGTGTTTCCTTGGCGTTTGATCCCCCTCTGTGCCAAAAGCTTTGCACTACCCAACTAAATTATGAAAATAAACTATTCTTCTTACTACCTGTTCTGGTCATCCTTACCTCTGTTGTCCTATCAACGGCATATTCCATTGTAACCACACAGCAACACACTGGGACAAGTTGGGCTGCCACCTCTCGCCTATTTTTAGACTAGCCGTGCTCCCCTACGGTGATTGATTGAGTGAGAGATTGATTGCTAGAGCACCAGCAACGGGGATGGCGCCTTACAATAAGACACTTCCCAGGCTGGGAAACAAACATGTTAAAGCTTGACTGTAGTTGGGAGACAAACTTTACGAGCCCCCCTCCCCGCAGATTTGCTGAGGGATTTGAAAGAAGGGAGGGGGAATCCCTCTGATCAGGGAGGGAGTCCCAGGAATAAGAGGCAGCACACATAAAATATGGTCTGGGGAAGATACTCCAGCTCCCGCACCCCCTCTTTAATACATCAATATTCCTGATCTGCTGATCCAGACCTTAAAAGATACTTCATTAATCTTCAGAGATACTTCATCAATGCCTGTGAAAAGGGCTGTTACTTTCTCTGTGTAGAAACACTGCTTTGTGAGGGTGTGTGCATTTCTTATTTACCAGAGCCCCTAAGAAAGGTTATAGATTCTCGGATCATTGTTGAAGGGCCCTCTAGTGGGCACACTGTTGGTTAGCCCAGGGGTGGTCAACCCACAGCAGGCCATGTGCCACTTTTTATGTAGAGAATCTTGAATGTGCCACTCAACTTTAACATCGTATTTGCTATTACCACAAGAGCTAAATAGAGACTCCATGTTCAAGGGCAGTATATTTCTGAGTGCCAGAAGGTGCAGAGCAGGAAAAAAAGGGGTGCTGTTCCCTATTTGGGGTTCTCCAAAGATACCTGGAGGGTTGCTAATGATGCCAGAAGGTGACATGCATGGATTTTGGGTCTGGTCCAGCAGGTCTTGCTCCAAGGTGTGTCCATTGCCCAGCTACCGTCCTTCTTGTCCTCAAAGATGACCTTAGCCAGATCTTTTAGTGGATGAATTTCCTGAAGATGGTTGGGCCACCTGGACTTTGCTGATCTCATTGGCCATCTCCGTGCTGCCCTGCTTGGCCCCCACTGCCTTCTACAGCCTGCCCCTCACCTCTTCAGCACTCCACCAATAGAAAACCAGCCTTCTCGGGCAAGCAAGTGACCCACCAGTTAGTGGAATGCAGCTCACTAACATCCACCATACTGATGTTCTCTCCTGTCCACCATTCTTTTCTGCCTTTCTCCCCATTTTCCAACCGGAGCAAATCAAGCCATGACTACCCTGAGTGTGCCCACTGCAGCATTAGAAACTTGGGGGGGGGTGCGCGTGTTGTGTAAGGAGCAGCAAAGAAATCAAGCGAACAGTAAATTGCTGCAGTGCTTTATTTGTTATCACTTAAGTGAGTGTTTTTTCAGAAATATATGGTGACTTTGTGTGTGCCACTTAGCAAGTGTCTGTGTGCTGTGGCCGTGTGCACATGCGGCACAGGTTGGCCACCTCTGGATTAGCCCCACGCCATCAGTGATTCTTGCTCGGCCTTATGTAGCATGCCAAATATAGTTCCATTCACCACAGATCCACTGAACAACAAGGGGGCAGGCTACTGCCAATGACATCTGGCATCGGAGGCATCCCCAGTCAGCCTGTACTGAACTGCTGGTCATGGCAAGGCAAAGAATCCAAGCCTTTAGCAGGGTAGCAGGGGGAGTTTTGCATCTAGTGGGGAGCAGAGTCTCCAATCCTGAGTTTCTCCATCACAGGAGAAGCATTTTCCCCCAAGCCATCCATGGCCTGAGGTCTTATTTATTCAGGACACAGAAAAAGACCTTGTGCATGGTGAGCTAGACCAGTGTTTCTCGAACTGTGGGTCGGGACCCAGTGGGTCATGAGCCAATTTCTGGTGGGTCCCCATTCATTTCAATATTTTATTTTTAATATATTAGACTTGATGCTACCATGGTATCTGACTGCATTTGGGGACATGTTACAGACCTGTACTTTTAACAAGCTACCATGTATATTCTTTTCACAATGACAGTCAATGGAACTTACTCCTGGGTAAGTGTGGGTAGGATTGCAGCCTGGGATTGTTAAAAATTTTCCTGCTTAATGTCACTTCCGGTCACGTCATCACTTCTGGTGGGTCCTGACAGATTCTCATGCTAAAAAGTGGGTCCCAGTGCTTTGGAAACCAGCCGCCTTGGGCGCCCTTCAGGGAGAAAGGCAGATTACAAATCCAATAAATAAATAAATAAATAAAACCACTGAGCTAGACAGTTGTAGTGGCATACACTCAGTGGCATAGCTAGAGGGGATGCAAAGCACTAGGTTTTGCAGGGAGCCTCAGTGCAACATGCAAGTGGCCCCTCCCCTTCAGGCAAAAGCCTCCATTTTGCTCTCCGCGTCTGGAATGGCTCCGAAGGGGAGCATTTTGACAAGCTTGTAAACTGCAGGAACTCAGCTTTTTGCAGAGCAGGTAGCTACTATCTGACTTTTGAATAGGCTCAGGGCTTGAGGCAATTAGTTATCTGATCTTTCCATCAACCGTGTTTTGATTAGAGGCTCTGTGGGACCCACCAGAAATCGGGTCATAACCCACCAGATAGGTCCCAACACACAGTTTGAGAAATTCTGGAATAGGGGACAGGGGAAGCTGGTGCCCCTTTCCCAGCCCTCGTTTTAGATGTGCAGCCATGCCTGGATTCCCTCCCTGATCAGAGGGTGTCCTCCCTCCATCCCTTCAAACTACCCAACACAAATCTTTCCAGCAGGTGGACAAGGAATAATTGCACCTTCTTCCCCAGCCTTCCTGGCACAATCCTCTTCCTCTGTTGTCCGCCTTGCGTCTGTTTCTGGATTGTGAGCCCCTCAGAGTGGGGCCCTGTCTTCCCTTCCACTGCAAAGCACTAAGCCTATTGATGGTGCTGTACCAATTAAAAAAAATACACATTTTAAACCAAGCAAAAGAAGAATTGGGGGCTTATAAAGTTTGTCTCCAATGTGAGTCGAGCTTCAACGAGTTTGTTTCCCAGCCTGGCTCAGGAGAATGTCGCTGGCATCTCTGACTGGGATGAGGAGAGATTCCGTTTCGCTGTCACCACGTAAAGCCGCTTCCGGTCCTCTCCTCATTCCCCTCCTTGCATTTGTCTAATCCCCTTTCAAGCCTTCTAAGCCCCAGTGGTCACTGATACATAAATGATCATGCAAAATCCCATCTCTTGTTATGCCTGGTCCCAGCCCCTTTCCACCCCTTGCACAAGTTTACCTTGTTGCCAACCTATATAGCAGGTTGCCAGCTGCAATGACAGACGGCCACTGCCGCCACTGTTTGCAGGGTAGCTCCAAAATGGCCACCAGCAATGCGCTGCACATACTGCCATATGGCCTCTTACAGCAGCAGAACTTTGTTCCATTGCCATAAGTCAGTGGACAGGATTGGGCCCAAAATGCTCTCTCCAAATAAAGGCAAACCCTGTGCAATATAGAGAGAGCCAAACTTGACCTGACATAGGAATTTCATGACGGGGTCTCCCAAAATCTTCTTTAAAAAAAAGAAGAAGAAAGAAACTGTGGGGGGAGGGGTCCCTTGGTTTATATCAGGGCTGCAGTGGGGTGGGCTCTAACCTTTTCTCTCCATGCTGCAGCTCTGATTCAAATAAGTGGGTTTTGTTCTTTCCAGATGGAGAAGCATTAAAAAAAAAGTCACCCTCCACCTACCATCTGAAATGGTAGGTGATTTAGTCTAGTCCAGCACCTTGGGACGTACTGCTGCTTGAGCAGACCAGGTCTTAGTTATGCTGCAGACCTATTGAAACCAATGGGTTTTCAGTTGGTCACACTGGATTGCAGTGGTATTTAAGCTTTCCTTGGATCAGGTCACAGAATATTCCCTGGGTCAGCGATTTGCCACCTTTTTCGTTTCATGGCACACTGAAATTGTCAAGGCCCAACATCAGTTACCTGACAATTGGCAAGGTACACTGCCCTGCTAGTGGGGGGCTCACATCCCCCAATGGCCCAATTAATCAATGACCCTCCCCCAAATTCCTGCGGCAACCTGTGGACAATTCATGGGACACTAATATGCCACGGCACACTGGTTGGAAATCACTGCTCTGGGTGAATGGGTCAAGCATCCAGACATCTCCACAGATGCAAGCACAACACCTTTTATTTTTTAAGCCAATTGCAACTCCAGTCATGCCGTATTTCCATGCACAATAATATACAAGACACCATGTCTTTAATGTTTTTAAAATCTGTTTTTTTTAATATGTTGTTAGCCGCCCTGGGTCCCGTTAGGGAGAAGGGTGGGATAAAAATAAAGTTTTATTATTATTATTATTATTATTATTATTATTATTATTATTATTATTATTATTATTATTATTATTATGTCAAATGTATTCAAAAAATAATGAGAAGCTGTGTACTGATGGGATTTTTCCAAGTTTCTTTTATTGGTTCAAACACTGAACTGTCTGGAGATGTTCCTGCTGTTCTGACTCTTAAGTCCATTTGGTTTCTGCAAATGTCACAAAGTTTGCTTGTCGTATTTGTAAGAGATCTGAAACAAGTTGGATGAGCCGGACCAGGTTCAGATGCCACAGGGCAGGGCTTATGACAGGCAGTCCTTGGCCCCAGTGCCATGGTGACCACCTGGCACTGCCTGCTCTGATCCTTACCCATTGAAAGAGGAGGTGGCTGCAGCCAGAGAGCAGCTGTGGAGTTGCCGGGCAGCTCAGAGGCAGACTGGGGAAAGACAGTGCTGAGGGGAGCCGTAACTGTGTGGCAAGCTTCCCACTTCTATGCCCAGCTGCCATCTTGCGTGGTGGTAGTAATACTTTCAAAATCATTGCCCAGAAATGCTGGCATCTGAAAAAAGTGGCACTTGCAAATGAGCAAACACTGGCACTGAGACTGTCGGCTGGTTCACATTCTGTGATTGAATATCATGCGATTCCTCATCGGCTCTTGAGGAGACCCCCTGGTGGATTAGACCACAGTGGTTCATCTACTCCAGTGTCCTGCTTCATACAGTGGGCAACAAAGTGCCTCCAGGAAGCAGGACATATAGGTAAATTGCCCTCTCCTGTTGCTGCTTCTCAGCAACTGGCATTCAGTGGCATACTGCCCGATAGTGGAGGTTCGATATAGACATCCTAATAGCCACTGATAATCACCTGAGTTCACAACCCAGGTGTGACAGCCACAGTTGTTTCTCACAGATCTTCCTCATCCACTTATAAATGGAGGGGGGGGGGTGCTTTGTATGCAGAAATAAGTGTGCAGGTGGGGGGCTGACTGCTCACACTCTAACTATTCCACTGCCTGGAATGTTTCTGAAGGGGAGGGGCCCCTTGCACGAGGTGAGGCCCCCTGCAAAACTTAGTGCTTTGCACTCCCTCTAGCTATGCTCTCAAGATACTTATTCCCCAGCCCAGCTCCATTCCTTGAAGTGAGGTGGGTTAATTAGGAAAATGCCTCAAGTGGCAGAGATAAAAGAAAGGGAAGAGTATTAACCCATTTCTGCCCAGCCCTCAAGTGTACACTTTTGATCCCTGTTGCATATATGCAACGTAGGGCAGAAATGGCTTAAGACACCTCCTCCCCACTTTACATGCAAACAAGACAGACATAAGGGAATGTGGAGTTTGGCCCTGAAAAGCACGCTATCTGGGCAAATGTGAGGTGATGTGAAATTCTCTCTGGGATAGAATCTCTCTGGGATAGAATCACTCAATTCCACCTCTCGTTAAATCTGTAGCAAACTGAGCAGGACCTGCTCTCCGAGAAGCACCTGAGGAACTTGGAGGAGAGCAAAAAGAATTATGAGAAGACTGATGAACATTTCCGAGGGAGTCAGGCACATTTATTCCCAGAGTTTCACAAAAAATTTACATCATGCAAAACATGAAGGACTTTGCAAGGAAGGGTCACTCCGTCAAAATGCTGGATAACAGCTACGAGTGTTAAATGAAGCGACAGAAGGTACTGCAAAGCTTCTGTGGTGCATGTTAATGTCCTCTAAATTTCCAGAATCAGTGTGCTTTATGCCTTTGGGTGTTGCCTCTTATTTTTTCCAAACAAATTGAATTAGTCTCTCTCTCTCTCTCTCTCTCTCTCTCTCTCTCTCTCTCTCTCTCTCTCTCTCTATATATATATATATATATATATATATATATATATATATATATATATATATATATAATGAAACATGCCATTGAATAAAATATTTGAGGAATCAACATTTAATTAGTGTGTCCATTTAGAATGTATACCTCTTGTGTATTATGTTGTCCCTGAATTTCTCAGTATTAGCTAGCAAAATGGAGAAAGGGGTTGTTTTTGTACAGTTGTGCCACAGAATTTAACAAAAGCAGAGCTCTTGGGGTGTGGGGTGAGGGAATGATGTGTCTCTCTCCAGAACGGTGGTGTTTGTCCAGGGGTCAGAGATCTGGGGGAGAACGTTCATACCTTGTGGGTCTTTCCCTCCCTATGACTTCTGTCTATCCTCAGTGACAACTGAGAACTGGCATGGTTCTTACTTGTGCTTTATTTACAGGCACCAGGAGCACTGTGGAAACACCATGCGGAACACTGTTTGAATGGAGCTGTGGCTGATCTCCTGCATGAGTTATTTTTATAACTTCCAAATATTGACTTGATCCTGAAATGTCACATGGGTTTTTGGCGTTGGTACCAATGTTTAGGAAAAAGTAAAATTTGAAGCAAATTTCACAGTTCCTCCCAAGCTCCAACATTTGTGACTTTTTAAGAAAAACCAAATGAATTCCTATAGAATAAGTGAAGTTTCTCAGAGGTTTTCTGCACACCCCTAGGTTTCTCCTCTATCTCGTTTTATATTGGGATGATATTGTAAGGCTATTGCCTAGTACAGCATTTCTGTCTTGCTTGCATTGGGTTTCGTACTGGTTTTGAAGATTAGAGTTTCACTAAACTGAGCAGGAGTGGATGGAATATCAGAAGTGATCAGGGAAGAAAATTGGAACCAGTTTCAAATCCCTACTTGCCCCTCATGTTTCCGGATCACCTTAGTCCAGTTGCTATTTAAGGGTCTGAACTTCCCTCGCAGGATTGTTGTGAGGACTAAAGCAGAATAGAGAAAGAAGCAGACACACTGCCCTGAATTCTTTGGAAGGAGAGGATTAAATCAAGGAATCATCATCATCATATCTTGATCCTGCTAAATACTTTGGGATAAATTTCAGGCACAGTCTCCTAACTTAATATTGGCCTGAAAAATTTAAATTTATTTTTCGAAGCATTCCCAGTTAGGGATATATTGCATTTAGGAGTTTTGTAGTGATGAGAGGTAGGGAGACACCAAGGTACAAAACATAGACTTCAAAAAGCAGGTACATAAAACACGTTTACCTTAAAATTCATCAACAAAACTTAATACTTGTTAATTATCCCTCTAAGTCCAGTTGGAAAAACAACATTTGCAAATGAAAATCATTCAGTCTAATTTGAATCATTAAATTTTGCATAATTCAAAATTTGCAAACATTTTCATTTTCACTTCACCTCTTTGATTTGATTTCTAGTTCCATAATTCCCTATCTGCCACTTTATGTAATGGGTGCAAATATCAACCTTTTATGGACTTGACAGCTTTTCGTAAATGCAACAAAACTTCCACTACTGCATGAAAATTAATGTGTAGTGATAGACAAAAATAATGTCTTCTGACTTGTTCTGTGCATTTAATTAACAGCAAAATCCACTAGGAAATTATCCTGCATAAAAGTCATGGAAATGAATGTGAGTTGCGCTGGTATACTTGGTAACTTCCATTAATTTCAGTTAGGCTTGTGTAAGGGAAAGACCTGGTGGGTGGCACCTTAGACCACAATCCTATGCACACTTTCCTGGGAGTAAGCCTCAAGGAAATCAATGGGACTTACTTTTGAGTAGACATGCATAGAATTGTGCTGTTAATCTTTAGGCCAAGGATGATCCACAGGTCATTCTAGTCCCTGAACTAATTTTGATCCCCAGCAATTCTCTTTGATTTTAAATCAAATGATGAGATGAGATGAGAAGATATTTCCAGTTGTAAGAAATACAGATGTTTACATTTTGCCTTTAGATTTTGTATGTAACATGTATGTAAATACACATATTTGTAAGTAACATCATGCCAGAACACATGTGCTCCACCAATGTGAAACACTTACAGCTAGATGGCACCAATATTTTTATGGAATCCGTGGGATCTCCTTATGTGGCAAAATGCACCTCTGTCCTCAGAAGCATTTTCTAGAAAACAGTGTGACTCCCGAGGATGTCGAAATTGGCCTTCTAGAAGATTCTATTGGAATTGGCATTTGTAGAATTTGAACCTTATCCTGAAATCAATACTTTCTCTCCATTGCCATTACTACAGACACAGTGCCCTCAACATTCCTTTCTGACTATGTAGACTTATATGTCAATATACTTTCGGAGACATCAATCCCTTTGGATAAAGAAATACAGATTTGGGCTCCAATAATCATTGCCCCAGATCTCCCTACACCCACTCACACAAAAATATAATAATCTTTGCCTCTTATTTTTTTATATTTTTTTCTCAGTGCAGCCGCAGATCTAAAAGGCCGAAAAGAATGAGAGAAAATAGATAAGGAAAACACTAATTATAAAAACATTTGGAAGAACTGCTTGATGTTTTACAAAGTGTCTGTAATACTGATAGAAATCTTCGGAAATGGAATGTTTTTTTCTTTCCTCCCTTTCTTGATTCTCCTTTATTTTGGTTTCATCTCCACTCTGGAGTCATCTGCATCAAGATCATATTCCTCCACCTGGCCACTGGTCCAGACTTTCATGCGGTCAGTGATTTCGCTGCTCCTGGGAGCCAGAATGAAGTCGTAGATGAAAGCAGCTGCAGCTCCTCCAAGCAGTGGACCGACCCAAAAGATCTGAAGTTCAAGGAGAAAGACAAGCAGGTTTGATGTGGCAGGTCAGACAGCAATATTAATTCTAGAGTTATCAACCAATCCAAGAAAACTCAGTTGACTGCATGTGCTTTAGCTAATCAATTAAAGCTGTATAAAGTTGCATGCAAAAAAACACAAAAATTCTAGAGCAACATGCCTACATCCTTTCTTTTCATATGATGCCCTCTTATATCACCAGTAGACATCATCACAGGGAAGCATTTGTCTTTCTGTCACACACCAAAATGAATGCCTCTCCTAAGCTGGCACTCACTGTTTCCAATTTTCACAAGAACTTTTTTTCACAAGTACTTTCACAAGTGAAAGTGAAGAAGGCCAATTCTATGCTTGGGATCATTAGAAAAGGTATTGAGAACAAAACGGCTAATATTATAATGTAATAATATTGTACAAATGGTAAGGCCACACCTGGAGTATTGTGTCCAGTTCTGGGCACCACATCTCAAAAAAGACATAGTGGAAATGGAAAAGGTGCAAAAGAGAGCGACTAAGATGATTACGGGGCTGGGGCACCTTCCTTATGAGGAAAGGCTACGGCGTTTGGGCCTCTTCAGCCTAGAAAAGAGACGCTTGAGGGGGGACATGATTGAGACATACAAAATTATGCAGGGAATGGACAGAGTGGATAGAGAGTTACACTCTCACATAACTCTCACATAACACCAGAACCAGGGGACATCTACTAAAATTGAGTGTTGGGAGAGTTAGAACAGACAAAATAAAACTCCTTGGAACTCCTTGCCACAGGATATGGTGATGGCGTCTGGCCTGGACGCCTTTAAAAGGGGATAGGACAAGTTTCTGGAGGAAAAATCCATTATGGGGTACAAGCCATGATGTGTATGCGCAACCTCCTGATTTTAGAAATGGGCTATGTCAGAAGGCCAGATGCAAGGGAGGGCACCAGGATGAGGTCTCTTGTTATCTGGTGTGCTCCCTGGGGCATTTGGTGGGCCGCTGTGAGATACAGGAAGCTGGACTAGATGGGCCCATGGCCTGATCCAGTGGGGCTGTTCTTATGTTCTTAACTACAATTCCCAGGAAGCCTTGCAGGTCTCTTGTTATCTGGTGTGCTCCCTGGGGCATTTGGTGGGCCGCTGTGAGATACAGGAAGCTGGACTGGATGGGCCTATGGCCTGATCCAGTGGGGCTGTTCTTATGTTCTTAACTACAATTCCCAGGAAGCCTTGCAGGTCTCTTGTTACCTGGTGTGCTCCCTGGGGCATTTGGTGGGCCGCTGTGAGATACAGGAAGCTGGACTGGATGGGCCTATGGCCTGATCCAGTGGGGCTGTTCTTATGTTCTTATGTCCTTATAATGCTTTAAATGGATTTTCCTAAGCAATTGACTGAGGGCCCAATCCTGAACAATATTGTAAGGCACATTTATGGCAGTTAGCACTGACCCAGAGATCAGGGCAACACCACCCAGCGCTCCATGTGAGCGCCGGGCATTCCAGGGTGGGGGGAAGGTATGGTGGGGAGAGAACAGGGCAGGAAGGAGTGGCGCCATTTCGGGCAGCTCAGGATTAGGCTGTGAGGATTGAGCTGTGAAGCTGCTATCCTATGCACATTACTTAGGAGTAAGCCCCATAGTGAGATTTACTTCTGAGTGACTATGCATAGGATTGTGCCGTAAACATTACAACTGTAGATTATAATCAAACAATTCTTGTACATTCCTCCTGGCCCTGCAGTTCTTTATGGGAAAAGGAACTCCTCATCCTCTCTCCACCAAGAAAAAATAGGCTAGGCAAAGGGAAAACAGAATGATCTGGAAGGACTGGCTATAAACAACCAAAAGAACTGTAAATGAGAACCATGATAGAGCTCCAGCATGCTTCTCAAGCACACCTGTCTGAACTTCATACCAAGCATCTCTCTATCTCTCTCTCCCTCTCACTCACACACACAAGTAAGCATGCACCCATTTCACTGTTATGTTTTGAACATACCCAATGATTACTAAAGTTATTGGCCACCAATGCTGAACCAAAAGATCTGGCAGGATTAATTCCACAACCGGTGTAGTCAATCTGTGAAGAGGAAAAAGAAGGACAGTTAGGAAGAAGCACCAGTTTTACCAGAAATCAAGAACATTGCTGGTAATCCTAAACGAGCCGGCTGTCGTCACAGCACCTCTTCCGCTGGTGCTAACTGCCATAAAGCAGAAGCCAGGTACTGCTGGAGTGCCAGTGGGAAGGCTCCAGTCTTCCTGCATGCTCTGGAGTGACAAGAAGATGCCAGCAATGAAGTTAAGGTGGCAGAAGAGATGGGAGGGGCGGGAAGAACACAGGCAGGGGAGGGCAAAATAGGGCAGCAGTGTTGGGTGGGGGTGGGTTCCGTGGTTGCAGGAGCAGCTGCCAAATTCTAATTCTCTTCCCAGACCTGATTCTGTGGTGCAGGTCCACAAAGCCCTGCACCAGATATTTAGCCAGGGAAGGGATGGGGGGTTTCACCCTCCCTCTTCTCTATCCAGCCCACAGTCAGCCTCTTGTCCCCTGAAAGCCTCTGGCCCACTCAAATGAGCACAACCAGAACTGTGCTCTGGTTGCATCTGGAGGGTGTTCTGCGGGCCAGAGAGGTTGAATGAATGAGCCCATTCATTCATTTATTCAATCTTCTAAGTTCCATCTCTAATTTATTTATTAAAACTTCATATTTAAATTTTTTTCCCGGCCCTCCACACCACACCAGATATTTGATGCAGCCCTCTAGCCAAAAAGTTTGGAGACCCCTGGGCTAGGGCATCATCTGACCTTTTCACAGGACTCAAAAAACTCAGATATTGGCTGCCTGAGTTTTGCAACCATACATTCAAAATCCCTCTGGAGAACTCCAATATCATAGATTCACAAAGTGAAAAGGGTCCTTAGCTTTTTCCATGGGGAAAAAAACTCACAGCTCTCTCATGCATATGGAAAGTTATGTAAGTTTTGCACCCAAATGTGCAGGACATCTGTGGGGAATGCTGATTTCCACATGGGTGTCGGTTTTGGGCCTAAGGCACTTCCTCATCTCATTATACCCTGAACCAGAAAGCAAAAGAGAGCTAGGGGAGCAGCAGCTTGACAGCAAGAGACTTGCCCAGAGGCAGTTTGGGGGGGGGGGTTGCCTACCACCTCCACTCTCTTCTCAGAATTTTCTCCTCCTTGCCAGGGCTCTATATTATGAACTTGCCTTTTATCTTGGAAACCGAAGAATTTCTGAAGAGTTCATACTCACAGCAAGCAGATGGCCCAAAGCCACAGAAAGGCCAATGGCCAGCGGCGCTGAGCCCGAGACGTCGTTCCTCCTCCTGTCCGTCGTGGCAAGCACGCAGAGAACCAGCTGCAAAGTGGCGATGATTTCAATGCCCAGCCCTTGGCCTTGATTGATTCCATTTGCCAGCTGCCAAGGAACAAGACCAACCAGAGGACAAGTAAGTGTTCTTGATATCAGGAAGGCAAAGGAAACGTTAATCTAATCATCATCATTGCAGCAGAGAAATTTACACACACACCACACTTCAGTGGCAGAGCTGGTTCACACTGCTCTTTTGTCAGCTGATAACGAGCGCACGCCACGGGCCGGCTTTAAGCCAACTGGAGCAATTGCTCCCAACTGGGCCTGTGCCTAAGGGGGTCTCCTGCTGGTGTAATCTAGTCTAGTCTTGTATGCAGTTTTATATTAGAATGTGCTTAGACCCATGTGGTGCATCGCATGCACTTTCAAAGCCCGCATTTGGATTGCTTTCCATTCTACCTAGAGATATAAACTCTATAATAAAATTTATTTATATCTCTAAGATCCTACAGACCTTGGCTGCGAACTTGGAGCCCTGCAAAACCCTGCCAAAAATGTTTCCAGTTGGGACCCACAGCTCCTAAGGCCATGACCCAGAAGAGAAATCCTGACAGAAGAGAAAGACCTGCACTACCTGCCCCACCATCTGCCGTAATAATGAAATTGAACTGGATTGGGTGACAATCTAAAGACAGGAACACGGCTGGATCTGCTACTGTGACTCGCACCAACACACCCTGTTGGCCGTTTTTGCAAGGGAACCAGAAATGTCACCTGTGTCTAAGAGGATGAAAGTCAGCTGCAAGCACCCAGCCTTCGTGTCCTACTTCAGAAAAGCCCTAAACGTTCCTTCACACTCAGAGCTTTCTCAGAAGCTGCCAGAGAAATGAGCCCATAGAAACGCATAAATGCACACTTTTGTTCACCACAGGACCAAAACAGGTCCTGAAAAAGCTTCGTTTGATTCAGATCAAATGGGGACACGCTGAGTTGCAACCTGAACATACGCTGAGACTGCAATCCTGTACACATTTTACTTGGAAGTAAGCCTCATTGAATTCAATGGAACTTACTTCTGAGTAAACATACAAAGAACTGCCCCTCAAAGCCATACCGAAAAGAATTCTAGGAATGTACAAAACCTCCCTAGGTTTTGCCAGAGTGCTGGAGTAAAGACCCCGCCCATTCTTCAGTCTAAACAGTGACCCAACCTTATCGGGGCTGGGCAGCAAGTTGTGTTGGCACTGACTGCCGTAAAGTAGTCCGCGCCAGTCGTCAAAGGTGCTCTGGCAATCAGAGTATCCTGCTGCCAGGGCACTGAGGGGGAGGCTTCAGGCTTCCCACCCACACAAGTGGATCCCCAGCCGCTCACTAATCAAGGAAAGATGGCAGGGAAGTCAGGAGGGTGTAGTGGGGGTGGGCAGGCTGGGGGGGCTGGATTCGGTGGTGATCTGCCTCCTTTCTGGAGTTGCGCTATTAAAATTTGAGGAGACCCATAGCAGAACAGGAGGCTTACAGAGGTGCAATAGAATTTAGACCCCCTTTTGCCTCTGAAACCCCTTATCCACCCCCCTCCCTTGCTGGATACAGCATGCCCATTTTTGGTGCAGCTGCACCAGTGGGGGGGGGGGAGACAGGATGGGGCTGTAGTTCTCTGTTGTTCACATTTGCTTCCAAAAGCCATGTCGCTGTCCAGCTTGCTACTGCACAAGGCAGGGACAAATGCCCTGTTCACACCGCTAATTAGCTTGCCATAGCACTTGGGGTCATATTATTCAAACTTCCAACGTGTTGATCTGCAAACAGGCAGGTGTTGTTTTTTTTCCAATTCTGCAATAACATTTTAGAAACCTCTTATATCTGCACAGTTGTGAATGAGTGAATTTTGCTTTCAAAAGTGAAAAGGGCAGGTATTTATTACAGCCTTAAAAAAACTACACTGAAAAATCCTTCACTATGAACTTTAAGAAAAAAATTGTTTGGCTGTAGCACTCTGAAATAGCTTTGCATGATGCCATATTCGAGTTCTGTGCATGGCTGTGTGTCTACAGGAGAGTCCTTTGAAAGATTAACCTTTTTATTAAAGAAAAGTGATCTCATTTAGCAGGATGTTTGCCTTCACAAGACGCTGAGGCCATACATAGCATAGCAGCAACATGCTGAACTGATCTTATGCTGGGATTTAAAAAAAACAAACCCCACAGGAAATCGTGCTTGAAAATAATCTGCTCTCCTGAATTTGAGGTCTATTCAAATTTCCTGGAGATCAGTATTTCTGATGACTTCAGAGAAGTCTAAATGCTTTGATGCTTCGTGGAATGTTTTTATTTGCAGGTGTTTCTGAATACTTTGCTGTTTTTGAATTTCTGATTTAGCAGACTCTTTACTCATCTTCTTCTCTTCCAGTGTCCCTTTAGCAAGAGCCATACCTGGGCCTAGTAAGCGTCGTAACTCTTGGAACAAAATAACAGTAACAATAATTCACATACAATATGTGTTCACTGTCAGCACAAAGAATGTGCTTCGTTGGAACACGTAAGCCTCCCCTCCATAAACATTTTGCAGTCTGTCAAGATGGCAGCATCCCCTCAACTCACTGTTGCGCTGAAAGCATTCAGGGGACTCTGCACTGAGCCATGAGCTAGACTACCAGCCAGGCTCACAAGTCCATCCGACAAAAAACACGAGCTTCACCCTCCTATCTGAAATTAAACAGGTTCCTCCAGGGTGAGCTAACAAGAAGACAGATCTTAGCACTTCCATGGAAATTATGGGCCTAAAATCAGACTGATGGAGGAGGCAACAGCGGCAGAGGAAGGAAGGGAGAGGCCAGGGGAATGTGTGAACATAAACTAGTGTACACTTCAGACTTGTGTCCACTGAATAATGGCTCACTGGTCCCCACCCTGTGTCCAGTGGTACATGGCGAGGCCACCACATCAGCTGAAGCAACAGAAGACATAAGGACCAACCGGGTGGCTCCTGATGACTCCGGCAAGTGCCTCCATTGGCATGGGGACCCTTCAGTCAGGCATGCTGGGGTTGGGAGGGGTGGAGGCAAACAGGGAAACACGCACAGAAGCCCTGTTGCTGGCTTGGGATGAGACTAGTGACTGTACACTGGGCTTCTGGGGGCAGGTTATTCTCCTTTAGGGAGCTCTCCACAGGATTCAAGGGTGCTGAAAGAGCCAGCGCTGTGGAGGAAGAACTGGGTGCGGCCTAAACCCTCTCTCTGCACACCCTCTGAAGCCACGAGGGAACTGCTGTTCTGACTCTGTACTGAAGCCACAAGGGAACTGTAATGGAAGACCAGAAGATCATCAGGTGGACGATGTGGTGTTGACAGCGATTCCCATGTTTTGACAGCTGGTTGACAGCTCTGGGAAGGGCAGGGCTGGCTCCACAGCTGGAATCAATCAAGGCCAATGGAGACCTGGATGGACACCTGGGCTTCATTTGACCTGGATGGGACTTTGAATGGACATGGACTGAAGGGATGGCTCACCTGAGCCTAATTTGGACTTAATGGGACATACAAGGATAAAAGGCAGCTTCAGAAGGAGCAAAGCTACCTGACCCAGAGGGAACCTGACCAAGAGCTACCTGACCCAGACCTAAGGGAGAAGGGGACTGCCAGGACTCTGCTGGAGGACACAGGACTGCCTGCAGAAGGAGACACTCTGCTGGAGAGGCCACAGAGGAGGGACTCTGCTGCAGAAGACTGGACTGTGCTTTGGGATATTGAGCTGGAGTGGACTTGGACTGGAGGCTTTGGACCTTTACCCACTCAGTTAAGCAGAGTTTTGGGGAGGGAAAGCCTCTGGACAAGAGGAATTGCAGGGAGTGTCTGTGTTTGGAGCAATCAATTTAGTTAATTCCGCAAACTGATAAGGAGTTGCGTTTGTTTCTTTGCACACCACAGCTGTTGTTTCCAGAGATAAGAGGGGGTGTTAATTAGCCAAAAAGCGGCATTAGAAGGGAGTTGGAATATTTGGACGGGACAGGAACCTGGGGTCACTTCCTATCAGCATCCACAACTTGGTTTTTTGCAGAGATAAAGATTGCAGAGATAAAGATAAAGACAGGGTTAAACAAGGCCATGGTGTATATGATTAATTTTTGGAGAGAAAGGAGGGGAAGGGGCTTGGCTGAAATGCCCTTCAGCCCTTGGATCAGGTCGGCCTCCTTCCCACTGAAGCGGTGAGGCTGTTTCTGGACCATATCGCTGGGGGCTCCCATAATCAAATGCTTCTCTTCACAACAATTCCCTTCCTCCCAGAGAACAAGCATGCAAGGAAGACCAGGTTGGAGTCCTTCTCCACTGCATCTGACTTTTATGTGGAAGAAATCTCCCCACTCACCCCCCCCCCCCGAAGAACATTTGATTATGTGCTCTCCTGGCTCCATTGGGAGGTGGCACAGCCCAGAGACAAGCTGACACCTCCGTGAGAACCAGGCCATAGGCAGGGGATATGGTCTCCTGATGACAAGCTGGAGCACACACTCTTTGCATCTTGGTTACATAGACAAGTCCCAGCTCTTGTTGATTTTGCTTGCTGCCCATTTTGAAAACCTCACATAGGAATGTGGTTAACAAATAGCACATTTTGGATTTAGGACACTTCTTTATCTGCCTTTCTAAAGCAAAAGACAGAAACAGGAAACAGGAAATTAAAGTGGACCAAGGTAAACCAGGCTACATTCTTTCCCAGTGGCTAGATAGATTTTTCCCCACAAGAAATTTTAAATAAAGACAACAGGCGGAAAAGAACGGTTTTGATGAACATGACAATAACTATGCTGCTTGTTGCACAAGATGGCACTATGCACAGCACTCAAAGAGCCATTGGCTAGACAAGAGGCTCTCTGTGATTAATTTGTTTTTATATAAACTGGGATTGTTGGTTTCCTTGTCTTTTTTTTCTTTTTTTGGGCCAGTGTGGAAAATTCCACTAAGAACTGAGTCACGCACACTGAGATGGACTTGAAACCCTTGCTGTAAGACTGCCACACCTATATATGTTGCCAAGCTATCTCCCAAATGGAAAAATACAGCAGTAGGAATGGTCTCAGGGCGCGATTCTCCCTTAGGTTCAAGAGCCCCTGGGCTTAAATCCCAGGCAAGCCTGCCGGGGGGGGGGGGGGATGGGGAACTGCTCCCTTGTCTGCTCCTAGCTCTTTGGCAGACAGACTCTCTTCTTCTGCTTTACATGAAGAAGGCCGGGAGTCCAATCTCTAGTTTAGCTATTTTCAGCTAGTGTGTAGCAACACATTAGTGTGCCACCAAAGGTCCACAGGTGTGCTGTGTGGGTTTGGAGCACAGCGCCTAAAATGAAAAGCTCTTCCCAGTTCTGCAGCTCTGATTCTAGAGCAACTGTCTGTAGTAACAAATTGTCTCTCCTTCTTGCTGACAGTTCATTACTACAGGCAGTTGCCTACAAACAGAACCTGACAGAGTCTCCCAGAAGCCACAAATGACATAACAGGAGGCAAAGACCATAAAGGTCAGTCTGCCACAAGAGGAAAAGTGTTGAAAATCACCTGCTTCTAGTATCTCGACTTGACAAAGGTTTCAGAAAGCAGGGAAACTGTCTCCTTTCCAGAGACAGAGCAACACCCAGTCTAAGAAGAGAACATTGGTCTACACCAATGCTCTGACTCAGTATAAGGAAGCTTCCTATGTTCATATGAAAGGAACAGTTCCCTTATTATTCCTCCATGTGGCCATGTTATCTTAAAACAGGAGTGCAAAAATTCAGGCACTATGTACTCACTGATGCCAGAAAGCTGGGTCTGAGGAGTGATCCTTGGGCTGTGGAGCAAAGGTAGTGGGTCCCCGTCCCCCCCCCCCGGGCATGCAGCTCCCTGCTCCCTCTAATTTTCTTAGTCCTTCTCACGTTCATCTTCCAGACCAGGCTGGTTCATGAAAAGAGGATCCCTCCTCTCACCACCAGTCCTGGCTTCTAGATCCTCTTGCTGGCTCCAGGTTTATAAAGAAAAAGGATTTGCCCCACGATCTTTGAGGCTTGTCTACACACAACCATGTTGAGCGCCCTCTACAGAGAGTGGGGTCAAGCTGACTGCTCGTGTGCATTGCTGCCAACAGGACACTGGACTGGATGGAACTTGCATCTTTAATTCTACCTGATCACTTTATTTCCTTTCTTGGTTGTAGTTATGTGGATATTTGTACCCATCCCGCAAGACTCAAATTAACATCATGAAACAATCATTGTAAAAGGACTATGGTGATCGGGGTGGAGAGTCTTGAAACCAGAGCCTCCCTTCTTTCCCCTGATCTGCATCTATGCCAGTGCTAAAACCAGCAGTCTCCACTACCACTGAAAGGACAAAGCCATCCCGGAAGCCTCCCCCAGTAACAGAGAGGATCCCTCCAAGGCGTTCTTTGGCCATCGCTAGCTAATGCCCCGACCTCCACACCCTCCGTACATCCATCCAAAGCAGGGTGAGAAACTTGTCCTCTCTTTTGTGTGTCCTGGGGACATGACAGACTGTCAAGAGAAGAATTGTGTAAACTGGAAGTATATAAAACCCAAAGAAGAAGCTGGTGGCAGACTCAATTTCTGCATTCCTATGGATCTTTCATTCCCCACTGCCAGCAAGAGCCCATCCATTTCCTGAATTGTCTCATTTTGTCATTCCTTTTGTTTCTTTTGTGGGATAATTTTTTTTCGGGGGGGGGGGGGGAGGTCTGGGCATAAATCAGTATCCTTTTTGAAATTTGTGAATAAAACAGCATAAATTAACATGTTTAGCAATAACATCTGAAACATTTATTTAGTGCTGCATAGTCTGCTATCGCCACAGTTTATCAACTCTGTGCAGACATGGAAGTTGCTGTCAGGGACCTTCCCAGAACAATTTGCTCATAGCGGTGGAATTACCTTTGCCAGCAACATTTCACCTAAGGCAAAATTTAAAACAAATGTGAACACTCCTCCTCCTTGGATGGACCATGAGAGAAATTTCAGGGGGAAACAAAACAACTTTGCTGATTGGCACAATTTCTCAGGACTGTTCAACGCATACCAAACTGGAATACTAAGGGAGATGTCCAGCCTGCTTTAATTTAAAAATGAACATGATTAGGGACAATCCCACATATTGCTGGGATTCTGTGGTGCCAGGATCGCTGCAGTGCCGTCCAGGACACTGTCACTGGGCCATTCCCCCTGGCCCAGTTTACATGCTCAATGATGGGGCGCAACCCACAGTTTGGGAACCACTGCCACAGGAGATCGTGTTGAAGCCGAGCTGTGACTAGGCTAGCCTCCAACTAGATCCTAGGCTGTGACTAGGCTAGATCCTAGTTTTGACTAGGCGAGCCCCCAACTAGATTGATCCTCAAATTTTTGATACAGAACAGATGCTATTGCTACAGCTTGCCCATCAGATGCTATTGTTGCATCTTGTCCACCAAGCTGTTGCCCAAAAAACTTGGAATCTGTGGCATAGTTTCCTGCATTGAGGTCATTGTTTATCTAGGAAGACGTGATCCATCTTCCATTGAAAGGTACAGTTGTGACTGTTAACGGATTCCAGGATATACTTTGGGAAAACAAATGTGTTGCACATGGTTTGAGGGAATTTGGGGAAACTGACTCATCTTCACTAATGGAGGAAGCTGCAGAACAGAAGTAGGAGCGGGTGTGGTGAAGAGTGAAGAAAATTGTGAGCATGGGCCTGGGAACCCTGGGTGCAAATCACTCTCCAATACAACACTATCTATCTAGGTGGGTGTGGCTATGCAGATGGCGGGATCTGGCCATGCAAGTTTCAGTAGCTGGACCACCAGGAGAAGGGAGCAGGTTTAGCCCCCCAACTTTCCAGTGCTGAGGCAACCAGCCAATGGGGCACACACTGCATCACGGTAGGGGGGAGGACTCCTCAAGGGAAGACAACATTTGTTCCCTTACCCAAGGACTGCATTGGCACTGAGAAGCTGGAGAGGATTCGGCCATGATTCTTTCAGGCTTCTCTGTGCTGTCTGTCCAATGCAGCTTGCCCAAGCAGGCAGCAGAAGAATGCAGCCTTGGACCAGAAAAGGGGTGAAAACCATCCTGATTCCATTCCTGCTTGCTCCGGACAGCGGTGAGCACATACAGCTATCTGCAGTTTTTCAAATCTTCCAAGTCTCCCTCCTCTCCAAATAAATCCGTGGTAACGTTTTAGCATCAGGACCCAATTTTTATAATGACACTTATCCGGACCCACCTAGGTTTATGAGGCTTAAAAGAAAGGAGATCTAGGCGGAAATATTTTTATTTATTTACCTACAAGTAATATATTTATGTGTTTATTTATTTACCAAAAAACTCAATCCATTTCTCATTTCTCATAATGAAGCAGCCCTAATTAACTTTAATGAACGCTCTCCTTTCTTTCCCATTTCTTCCCAGCAAAAAAAAAAAAAAAAAAAATCTTCTGGGTTTCTTTATTAGGGTGCATCAATGAAGATACATTTAACTCTCTGTATTTACACCTGGTTGCAAACTGCAGGAGTTCAGCTCCTTGCAAACTGCAGAACCTGAGTTCTTTGCAGAGCAATTAGCAACTATCTTGCAAACTCCAGGAGCTGCACTGTTTGCAGGGTAATTAGCAGCTATCTGATTTTTGAATAGCCTCAGGGCTTGAGGCAATTAGTTATCTGATCTTGCCATCAGCTGTTTCATTAGAGACTTTCCCTGGCCTTTTCGACCCACCAAAAATCAGGTCACAACTTATCAGTGGATCCCGACCCACAGTTTGGGAACCACTGACATAGCTGGATGGAACAGCTTATGAGGAAGGAAGCCATTGTACAGTGTGAACAGGATCCAGCGGACAAAGCTACCTTGGAAAAACAAGAAAAAAGCACAGTACAATATACAGGCTTCAGTGCAGCTGACTTTCGAGAAGCGCCATGTGAGAGACTGCAGGCTGCCGAGTCAGGCTATGCTACATCTAGCTCAGTATCGCCTACTCTGACTGGCAGCAGCCTTCCTGGCAGTGGCCTTTCCCAGCCCTGCCCAGGGATGCCAGGGCCCGGACTTGAGGCCTTTTGCCTGCAAAGCAGGGGCTCTGCCAGTGGGCAATGCACCAGGCCCTGCATGAATAGATCAACCGTGCAAAAAGGAGGCCTCTGCCAGTTGGCGAGGAGCCACAGCACAGCGCTGGAACTACCTTCCCTGGACAGAAACGACCCAAGCAGTGGCGTAGCTGGAGGGGGCGGAGCAGCCAGTCTGGCAGGGAGGCTCAGTGCGGCCCCTCCCTTCAGAGCCATTCCCAGCGGGGGGAGCATTTGCTCCCAGCATTTGCTCCCCCCGCTGGGAATGGCTTCAAAGGGAGGGGCCAGACTGGCTGCTCTGCCCCCCCCAGCTACGCCACCGGTCCCAAGCGCAGTCTCTAGCATCTCTGGTGAAAAGGCTGGCTGCAGTAGCAAAGCTAGAGGGGGTGCAAGCACTAAGTTTTGCATGGAGCCACTCTCCTCTCAAGCAGTGTGAGCATCTGTCCAAGAGCAGAGCCTGAACGAAAACATTTAAAACAGGGAACCACAAAGGAGCCCGACTTAGAACAGTGTCGGGAGTATAAAGGTCATCACCAAGGACACATCCCAGGGCATCGGGCAGAGAAAGGCAGGATAATGTATTCAGGGACGCTGCAATGGGGCGACGCCATCACTCTGCCGTAAAAACCTTGTTTGTTCCACATTTGCCATGGCACCCTAAACAACCACAACTGTGTGTGTGTGTGTCAGCCGAAAGATGGGTTTCATCTTGCTGCATAAACAGTGTTCCTAACATAGCAACGACTTTGCCATTTCCAAACCCGCTATTTCCCTTGCTGTGCATCACTCCTCACTGGTCTTTTGCTGCTCAGGCTTGTCTTACTCAGGGAGGGATCTATTGAAAAAGAGCAAAAAGGTCCCATCGCCTTCCACTCAAAAACAGCCAAGATGTTTTAAGCTTTGTTCCCACAGAGGCGGGAAGGCTGAGTCAGAGCTGTACCACTTCGGACTGGGAATGAGCACCCTTTTCTGTCTAAAGGAATTTCACTGACTGGTTGTAAGCCAGCATATAAATAAACATCTTGTGACAGCAAGTTCCATGAGCTAAAAAATGCATTGTGTAAAGAAGCATTTTAGTTAATCTGTTCTCAATTCACAGTCCATCATTTTCATAGAAGGACCTTGAATTCTAGTATTTTGAGAGTGGGAGCAAAGTTTCATTCCATCCACTTTCTCCGTCCCATCCTTAACTTTATAAATGTGTAACACAGTGGTTCCTAAACAGGACCCACTGGTGGGTCGTGACCTGATTTTTAGTGGGTTGGCAAAGGGTGATGGAAAGATCAGATAACCAATTGCCTCAAGCCCTGAGGCTATTCAAAAATCAGATGCTGTAGCTGGTAATTACCCTGCAAAGAGCTCAGCTCCTGCAGTTTGCAAGCATGTGTAAATATAAGGAGATAATTGAGGTTCTTTTTTCTGGCTGCTATTATTACTTATAAATAAATAAATAAAATAAAATACTATTTCTTTCTAGATCTCCTTTTTTTAAGTCTGGTAAACTGAGGTGGGTCTTGATAGAGTGTCATTTAAAAGGTGGGTCCCAGTGCTTAAAAGTTTGGGAATCTCCGGTCTAACGTGACTCTTATATAATCATTTTTTTCCCTGACTTTTTCCCTGACTTTCAGTAAACATGCATAGGAGTGTACCATTAGTGAATTTTGTGTAGCTTTTCCACCTCTTATAATATCTCTTTTTCCGCTATTTTTTTCTCTATAAAGTCATTTGAGACATGAAAAGAGACCATAACAGAGGTGCCAACGGGTAGTTTTTCTCCATTAATAATGTTTGCTCTTTTGTCTTCATAAGAGGTCAAGCCTTTCAAGGGTTCATATTTCATACTTTTAGTAGCTGGCCCAGAACCACGGGTACTTATACTAAACTTGACTTTCGATAGAGTCCTGCCTCTAGTAATTCTGACCCTGCACAATGTGTGCAGTAAGCAAACACTGGGCAAGGCACCTTCAGCTTTCCCTTGACCTGCCCATGATTTTTGGCATATTTTGCTAAGTGCTGTTCTTTTGTTAGTAGCTTCCAGAGTGGTATCCAGTTCTGATTAGAGTTGTGTCCAAAAAATGCAATCATGCTTAGCACCCCCTGAAGTCAATGAAACAAGAGAGCCATGGCTACCTGAGGTCCTGTTAATTTCAGTAGCGCTTAGTCGAGACGCACTCTATTTGGCTCGATCTCAGAATGTTGCAGTCTGAACATTACAGGGCTGCCCTGTAGAAGTACCCGTGGTACTGGGCCAGCTACTAAAAGTATGAAATATGAACACTTGAAAGGCTTGGCCTCTTATGAAGACAGAAGAGCAAACATTATTAATGGAGAAAAGCTACCCGCTAATTGGCACCTCTGCTGAGGTCTCTCTTCATGTCTCAAATGACTTTATGGAGAAAAAAAATAGTGGAAAAAGAGAGAGATTATAAGAGGTGGAAAAGCTGCACAAAATTCACTAATGGTACACTCCTATGCATATTTACTGAAAGTCAGGAGGAAAAAAATGATTATATAAGAGACACATTAGACTAGAGGTTCCCAAACTTTTAAGCATTGGGACCCACCTTTTAAATGATACTCTATCAGGACCCACCTCGGTTTACCAGACTCTTAAAAAAAGGAGATCTAGAAAGAAATAGTATTTTATTTATTTATAAGTAATAATAACAACCAGAAAAAAGAGCCTCAAACAATTATCTCCCCCTATTTACACATGCTTGCAAACTGCAGGAGCTGAGCTCTTTGCAGGGCTGCCCTGTAATGTTCAGACTGTGACACTCTGAGATATATCCCGATAAAGTATGTCCTGACTAAGCACGACTGAAATTAACAAGCCCTCCCAGTACCCGTGGTGGCCACGCCCTGATGATGTGCAAACTACAAAGCTTTGCATTGCCAAATAAGGTGAATCTCTTGTTAAAAAAATCATTATGTTGCATCCATTGTCTTGTAGTATTACCAACTTTCTTTTCTGGATGAGATCCTGTGCCTTTAATAGCTGCCTGACATGCAGAAATACCAGAACAATCTTTTCCATCACTGTCTCTCCAGTGCTGGAAAAAGCACCTGTTGCTGAATTTCTGGCCCATTAGGCATACACAATCTCTGAGCATGAACTGGAGGTTGTCCATGACTTTGTGTACCTTGGCTCAACGATCTCCGACACTCATTCTCTCGATACCGAGCTAAACAAGCGCATCGGTAAAGCAGCTACCACGTTTTCCAGACTCACAAAGAGAGTCTGGTCCAACAAGAAGCTGACGGAACATACCAAGATCCAGGTCTACAGAGCTTGCGTCCTGAGTACACTTCTGTACTGCAGCGAGTCATGGACTCCTCGCTCACAACAGGAGAGGAAACTGAGCGCTTTCCACATGCGCTGCCTCCGACGCATCCTCGGCATCACCTGGCAGGACAAAGTTCCAAACAACACAGTCCTGGAACGTGCTGGAATCCCTAGCATGTATTCACTGCTGAAACAGAGACGCCTGCGTTGGCTTGGTCATGTCGTGAGAATGGATGATGGCCGGATCCCAAAGGATCTCCTCTATGGAGAACTCTTGCAAGGAAAGCGCCCTACAGGTAGACCACAGCTGCGATACAAGGACATCTGCAAGAGGGATCTGAAGGCCTTAGGGATGGACCTCAACAAGTGGGAAACCCTGGCCTCTGAGCGGCCCGCTTGGAGGCAGGCTGTGCAGCATGGCCTTTCCCAGTTTGAAGAGACACTTGGCCAACAGTCTGAGGCTAAGAGGCAAAGAAGGAAGGCCCATAGCCAGGGAGACAGACCAGGGACAGACTGCACTTGCTCCCGGTGTGGAAGGGATTGTCACTCCCGGATTGGCCTTTTCAGCCACACTAGACGCTGTGCCAGAACCACCTTTCAGAGCGCGATACCAGAGTCTTTCGAGACTAAAGGTTGCCAACTACAACTACAACTACATCATCATCATCATCATCATCATCAGGTAATTGTGAAGCCTCCTCCCCTAACTACAAAAAAAAAAGCCCCTGTTGCTGAATTTCTGGCCCATTAGCATACACAGAAACTGTATCAGGAGGAGTTGTCCCACACTCCCCACTGGAAAGGACCTGCTATGCTGCCCCCCGCCTTTTAACACATGCACAAAGCAGCTCTGTCCCAATTACCTATATGAGATTCCCCCTCCAGTGGTATAGCTAGAGGGGTGCAAAGCACTAAGTTCTGTGGGGAGCCTCACCGCAGCATGTAAGTGGCCCCTCCCCTTCTGAGCCATTCCGGGTGGGGGGGGGGAACAGAGGTAAATGCCTCTGTTTTGCTCCCTTCTCCAGGAATGGCTCCAAAGGGGAGGGGGGAGACCAGCTTGCACACTGCGGTGAGGCTCCCCCACAGAATTTAGTGCTTTGCACCCCCTCTAGCTACGCCACCGCCCCCTCCACTGCTATCAATCTCCCTCCTCCATCCATGCCAGATGTCAGCATTCCCTGAGTTTTCCTTCCACTTCAGTAGTTAGAATGTTTGCAAACATTCTGTGACATCACAGGCAGGTGAGAGCTCGCTTTCACCCATTTCTGTTTGTTTTCTACTTAGTGATACCCTCTACATGAGTAATGATGTTTTTCATGAGACATTTCGTGGCAGGTTCTGGGAAAAATCCACTTCCAGGCTGCGATGATATTTTTTTCTCCTGTGTCACGTTTAGCCTTCTCCTGTTCCTCTTTTCCACAGAACCATTTGAGGCTTTGTAAACTTCCTCCTCGTTTTCTCTGGCTGAAAACAACAGCTGGTGCCCAACCCATCTCCATGGAGACCCTTCCTCTTCTCCCATCTCTAAGCGTATGTCAGACTAGAAGGGAGTGCTTCTGTGTGATGTTCTTCCCCTTCTCATGGTAGTTTGTTTATAGATTTACAAATTGTTCAGCCTTCTCCAGGAAGGCCTTTGTTCCATTCGGCATAATTCGTCTATGGAACTCATTGCCACTGGATGCGGTGATGACCTCCAGCATAGATGGGGGTGGGGGACGAAAGAGATGTAAGAGAATTTGCCATAAGGACTGAGGCTGGCTGTCCAGTGCCACCCTGCATCATGCAAGAGTGGGAAAGATGTGCAGCTGTCTGGTCCTGGGCTGCTGGGTTTGGAGCCAAGGCAGGGCCCGAAGCACAGCTGGCTCTCTTTGGACATTTGGCTGCTGAGAGGCTTTGTGCCTCATCCCAGCCATTCACCCAGGCAGGGGATCATCTGAGCTTAGCTGGTCCCCATTTGGGAGCCAGGTAGGAATTTTTTGCTCTCCACCTGACTGACTGGGAGGATTTTTTTGCCTACCCCAGACTATATTGGAGGTGAGGAGCTCGTGCTGTTAGCCTGATTGACCACTTTGGCAGCTACAGTGAGGGGCAAGGAGTGGCGTTAGGGATTCGGTGTGTGCCCTAGGTCAGCAAGAGTAAGAGGGGAGGGCAGAACAGATCTCCAGAGGCTGTCCAGCTTGGGATGGACAAAGCAATGCAGCTGCCCTGACCCCCTTTCCAGGAGTTGGTGCTGAAAACATGGGGTCATCAGAAAGTGGCCCTGGGTTTGAGCCAGGATGGTCACGTCCAAGAGGGAAAGCAACAGTGGTGCCTGCCTCCTCCAGGGCAGGTGCCCGCACTACAAGGCAGAGGAGCTGCACGGAATTAGGATCCACTTCAGGTTGCATTCCATTATGAATTATAAGTGATCCAGTTCATACCAAAGTTGAACTTCTCTTGTGTTGGCTGTGGCGGGGAGTGGGTGTCGAGGCAATATGAATACCCAGGGCTTGTTGCAACCCCATATAGCCAACCCCCTATGCAAAAGACTTGGCCACTCCACCTGGCTACAACCTACAACCCAAGAGGTTTGTCACAGAATCTCTTGTGTGCTACCCGGTCTTTCAGGACCTGCTGCCAGTCAGCCTCTCTCCTCCAGCTGCTGTGCATGAAAAGGAGGGCGAAAAAGACCCTTCCTCTGGCCTGCTTTGACACGTGTCAGGCTCATCTAGGAAGGCTTACACACAGGAAACCTTGAAGACACCTCAGATTCAGGAGGCCTAAATGTTTGTGGTTATAGGAATGTATTCCATGTGACTTCGCTGTAGTGTTACAGGTTTATTTTTATATGAATTATTTCTTGCAAATTGTTATTATGTTGGTTTAATTTGTATATAACTTCGTACCCTGTGAAAGGTTTAGCTAACATGTGGAGCACCTCTCAGGTTCTCCTCTCCCTTTATGTGTGCGCCCATTTTTCAGAACTGTGTGTGTAATTTTTATAACGTGCGGAAAAATAAGAGAGCAGAGCTAAGGAGAAGCGAGATTCCATGCTCAGAGGCAGTCTACCTCGAATGTCCAGGGGCTGGGAGCACACACTGCAGAAGGGTTGCTATCAGCATCCTACCTGCCTGTGAGCTTCCCAGCGGCTACTTTTGGCTGAACCCAGCATGGGAATTTTTTTATGTTCCTGCACATCTGTGGAAATGTTTAAGGCTCAAGGGATGGTTAATAATATAGTTAGGAACAGAACAAACATCAAGCGACGTGGAGGAATCCAGGCTAAGGACAGCAGGGGGGGGGAGGCAGATGGCAGCTGACAGTTCAGTGTTCAGATATGTTACTCAAAGCTTAGTGTGGTGAGCTACATGAAAATGTGCTTTCTCCTCTCTCAGGGAGCCATTTTTTGTGTGCAGTTGCTTGTCCCACCCTGCAGGGATGACGGAAACGCAGGATCCCTTCTCTCCCCCTCCCAGCCCATCCAGCAACCCTCCTGTTCCAGCTGAATCAAGCCTTTCTTATTTTTAAAACATTTAATCCACTTCTACCCCCAGTTTCCTATAGCACAAACAAGGCTTATAAGTATATAAAAATTAAACCACCAAAACAACTGAAAGGTCAAAACGGCGGGGGGAGCAGTACAATATAAATAAAAACAAAAATGGAAGAATTGGAGGAAGCAGCAGAGTCAAAAGGCTGCTTAAGCAGGTGCCCAAACCTGTATCAGTGCAGGAAAAGGGAGCCCCATGGAGCTCCCTGCTAGGAAGACCGTTCCACGGTTTTGTCACCACCACTGAAAAGGCCCTGGTTCTTGCGGCTACCCCTGTACTGGAGAGGGAATGGAAAGCAGGTGCTTTTGCAGGCAGAACATCCCAGCTCCAAACCCGGCACACCAGTTAGCGCAATCAGGTGCAGGAGAAGGACCTCCCGTGGGATCCTGAAGAGTCCCTGGCAGTGAGAGTGGCCATGCTGTGCCGATGTCCTTCTCCAGCTGACGAGTGGCATTGACCCTTCCAGCCCAGCTGGCTGGTAGCAGCAATTTGGGTTCCTTGGCAGCAACGGTACCAAAAATCTCTCCTTTCCTGGAGCTGCACCGGAGGCCTCCCTCCTCCCCCTGCTGCCCCGCCCCACGGCACTGCCATTGAACTGTGGCTCACGTGAAACACCAAGCAGAGGCCACTCTGGGCTGTTGTTTCTCCTGAGGCCACCCAGCTCAGGAGTCTCTCGGGAAGGCCAAAGCATTTCAACCACATGGGGGCTTCTGTCCAGCAGAGGCAGGTGAGGCAGAGCCTCCCTCCCGGAGTCCTTCGAAAAGCAATGCAGCTGCTGTGTGAGGCACGCAAGCCCACGTGTCCTATGCTCTCCATGGTCTCAATGCTCTGTGCATGGGTTGTGAGTGCTTGCACTCCTCAAATAGTAAGCGGTGCTGCTTTTGAAAGGACTCCAGTAGGGAGGCTCTGCCTCACCTGCCGCCCCACTCACTGCATGTCCCTGCTGGACAGAGGAGACAGGTGGGTCCTTTTGGGTCCTGGTTTGCATTGGTGGAGTGATGGGGACTAAAAGCCAGGCAGTATATCTTTGAGAGGGGGTGCCTGCTACTTCACCTCCCCCCCCCCCAGTTCCTTTGTGATGCCTGAGTTGGTTTTGCCCCGACTCACAAGGACCATCCTGTGTGCCCCCCCCCAAGCGCATCTTTCTAACGGAGCAAAGGAAGAAGTCCCTTGCATGTTTCCCCCACCCACCCCCATCCCCACCTGACTGATGAGGCCCTGCAGGCTCCTGTCCTGCAGAGTCAGAGCCCAGCCCAGGGAAGCGACAGGCTTAGAAACTGGACCACACACTGTCACCAGCTACAAACAAACAAGCGCGCTTCTGATCCAGGGCAGGTTCGTGATCATGGGACCAGTGGCATAGTTAGAGGGGGCAAAGCACTAAGTCCTGCGGGGAGCCTCACTGCGGCATGCAAGCAGCCCCTCCCTCTCCCCTTTGGAAGCTCCGAAGGTGAGGCTCCCTGCAAAACTTACTGCTTTGCACCCCCTCTAGCTATGCCACCGGGTATGAGCACCAGGATTGGAGCTGTGGGCCAGGATAAAACATGAAGCCTCCCCAGCATCCAGCATCAGGGAACCCTGTGCTCCCCCCCCCCCCCACACACACACACACCTTCCTGGAGCAAAGACACAACACAGATTTTGGCACTGACGGGGGCAAGGTGGAGGCCCCACTCCTGTGGCTGCTGCTGTCTTCTGCCTCCCTTCTGCATGCCATGGCATTGTCCTTCTCTGCTGCTCAGTCACTGCTGTTGCCTTGGGGTCCTCCTCCTCTCCTGGCAGGGAAGCAGAGCACCTCACAGCCAGGTGCCCAGGGTGGAAGTGGCACCACTTTCTCCCACCTCAAGCACAGGATGGGGCACTTGATTTCCCAGCCGGAGGAGGAGGCAGCTCAGGCAACCAGGCAGCCTAAAGAGCAGGGAGGGAGGGGCCTGATTTACGGGGATGTTTCTGAAAAGAAACCGCAGCACTGCTGCATTGGATCCTGTTGGTCCCGCAGCGCTCCAAAGCCTCCTTCCCCAGGATCACAGGGAGGGATCTTCCTCAGCCCAGCCGGTGGAGTTCCCTCTTGTGTGAAGATGCCAAGAATCAAACCTGGGATCTTGGACATGCAACACTTGGAAACAGTTGAGAAGACCTGGGGTGGCCCCACCCAAATTTCACTTAAAGAAAAACTTCTAGATGAACTTTGTATTCCTGCTCAGGGGAAAAAAATGGTTGTACCGCTCAGTTCTCTTGACCTCTAGACCTGGTATGGCTTCAGGCACAAGCAAGCAGCCCCGGCTGTTGGCCATCAGTCGGCTTCATTGTGAACACGCAAAGCTGCCTCCTCTGGGATCGATCCGCGGTTCCCTCTCGCCCAGCCTTGTCTCTGCTGACTCTACTCCAGGGTCTTAGGCAGAGGCCTTTCCCCACCACCTGCCGTCCTTTTTGGGAACGGTACCTGGGACGTTCTGCACGGAAATCACAAATGCCTTCACTGTTAGGGCTTTTCATGGGTGCTTCTGGTGCCCAGTGATTTATGAACCCAGAGCTGGATTTATGAAGAAATGGTCCAAGAATTTTTTTTTTAAATTCTAGTTCCAAAGCACTTTGCACAAGACAAGTGTCAGTGCTGACATTTCCACCTGCAAGTCTTGAAGTATGTGGGTCCTCATTTTGCTGTATTTGTTGCATATCAAGGGTGGGTGTCGCCGAGAAAGGCTGGCACCACTGAAAGCTTGGCATGAAAGCAACAAGGCTGTGCTCTAAATGGCACCTGTCAAAGCACTGTAGGAACTGCACCTTCATTTTGTGAGAATGGCATGCTCGTTTGCAACCCTCATCTCCTCCTCCTCAGGGCATCAATGCTCAAACTGTCTGGTCCTTGTGGCCCAGGTGCTCCGTTGCCAGGGCTCACCTGGGCCTCTGTTCTGCCGAAGCTCCAACCTGAGGGGCTTGCATTGGGAGGTTTCTTCGACCCCATTGAAGGCAGCCTCTCTCCACCCAGCAACACTGACCAGATGTTTAAACTCTGTAGTAGCCATAGATCGCTTAAGCCAAGTGTAAATGTTTTAAGATCCGAAGCCAGAATTGTGCATTGCTGTGCAGGACAAAAGCCAGCTGGGTGAGCAGATGGGGCTGAGGTGGGACTTGCAATGTTCAAAGAGCACAGTGGCCTGAACTCCAATGAAGCAGAGGACCACAAGTCTCTCCATGGAGGGTTAAGCAAACCAGCTGCTTACAGCAGCCTGAAGCAGGCCGTGACTGAGGAAAGGAGATGTCAGTAGGGAAGCAACACATTTATCTTCTCCCTCCCCTGTCCCTTTTCAGCTGCAAACGGCCCCACCCCAGTTGCTTTTCCACCCACAGGGGATGACATGCAGGGGACATGGCATGGCCCTGCATCTGTCCCAGCGGCATAGCTAGAGGGGGTGCAAAGCACTCAGTTTTGCAGGGAGCTGCACCATGGCAAGCAAGGGGCCCTTCCCCCTCCCCCACAGAGCCCTTCCAGGCGGTGGGAGGTGTTTGCCTGGAATGGCTCCAAAGGGGAGGGGAGGAGCCCCTTGCATGCCATGTTGGGGCTCCCTGCAAAACTTAGTGCTTTGCACCCCCTCTTGCTACACCACTGATCTTTCCTCACTCAGCCTGGGGCAATGTGGGGGGGGGGCTTTCCCTCTGCTGCCATTTAACAACTTCACCCTCCTGTCTCACCAGCTGAACTGACAGCTTTAAAGGGACAAAGAATGGCTGGATTGCTGATTTTGATGCTTTACTCCGCAGGTGTGCTGGGAAGAAGCTGCTGTTCACCTGGGGCAGACAGACATGGCCAGGCAAATCTAGGGGTTCCTCGCTCTGTATCCATATGCATCAGCATTTTAAGTTGCATTTCAAACAACCCTTCCCCTAAGGAGCAAAGGGCAATATACACAGTTCTCCTCTGCCCCTTACATTCACAACAACCCTGCGAGGTTAGTTTGGCGAAGATATGGCAACTAGCCCAAGGCGGTTCAGGGCTGAGAAGGGATTCAAAGCTCTTCTTTACTAACATTCAGCAGTCTAAGCACTCTGCCTCACTGGTGCTCCCCTGGGTACAAGTTCCTGCCCATTCATGTGAGGAGCGATGGCTGAGTTCAGTGCCCAAATCCTTCTTTGCATACATATTTCCCCCATCAGTAAAGAGAAGGGAGAAAACCCACGACACCGGGCAGCACAATCTGAGCTTGCAATTGGAGCCTCTGGCTGTTGTCCTAAGGTTCTAGGTCAGTCTGTGTGGTCTCAGGGCTTCCCCAAGACTCTTTTGCAGGTCACGGGGGTTGCAACCGTACACAAAAACCACGATGGGGGCAGCCAAAGTGTAAAAATGAGATCTGGCAGCAGGTCTGGAGAAAATGCACCAGACAAAATTCTGCCAGCAGTGCAGCCCCTGAAAGATACAGGAGCACACTCAAGCTCTAGATCGGGCAACCTGTTATCTTAATGGTTTTGGAGAATGAACATCTCTGTTTCACAGTCAGCTGGGCAAGATCAGGTACAGTGTCTGTGCAGTTGCCTGAGGCAAAGGGAAACTATTACCCAGTTTACATATTCATAGTTTTGGGCACTATCTCTTGAACCATTAAAAGAACGGAATGCATCACTTCCAGTGGGTAGCTACAGGGGCTGCAAAGCACTAGGTTTTGCAGGTGCCTGAATGTGCCACGCAAGCAGCCCCTCCCCTTCAAAGCCATTCCAGACAGTGGGAATGAAATGGAGGCAATGCTTTGCACCCCCTCTAGCTATGCCACTGGTCACATCAAAAACCATCTGAAACAACATCTGAAAGACTAACAGGCGGTGGGCAGAGAAATGATGAGGGCGGCCAGCCACCCTCTTGCCTGAAGAACTGACAAGTGAGCACAAAGTTAGCTGGGAAAGTTGCCCCTGCTATCAAGAGGCAGTAGTATTTCCCTGTTGAATTTCTGCCTGTTGTGCAGCTATTGAAGGCACAGGTTCCCAGCCAGATAAAAGGTGGAAACCTGTCCAAGAGCCCAGAATGTCATCAACATGCTACTCAAGAAGTCCCTCGTTTTGATGTCATCCCATCCAACCTCTTTTAGAAAGCAAAACTTTCTGAACAGGGTTCCCAATTTTCTCCTGGTTAGGATCCTGTGTCTTTAAGAGTTGTGTGATGGCAAGCTGAATTTCAGGAGGTGAAGCTCTTTTTCAGCAAGAGGGAGTTCAGGGATCCTGTACAAGAAATCATTCTGTAAGAGGGTGAATTTCCAGCCGGTGCAACTTTTCTCTCATGTTGGCAAGCCAAGCTAAAAGGCATAGCAGCCCTGTTCTCTCTGCATCTAGACAGGAAGGGAAAAGTCCTTCACCTTCTGAATTTGTTTGCTTGTCACAGAATGGAAAGCACAGAAACAGTGTCAGGGAAATATGGGCAGCCTTCAAACTTAGGCAGCCGGCTTTGCAACTGTGCAATTCAACAATTGTTGGACAACAGAACTCACAACCTCCACTTGCTTTACATAAGAGGCGGAAGGATCAGTTTTAACTGGCCTGCACAAAATCAATGGCCAAGTGATTGACTTCCACCCGAGCATGTGGAAGATCACACCCAATGTGATTTAAACCATCACCACCCAGAGAAAATCGCACTCAATAGGGCTGCTGGTCCTAAGTTGAAAAGGCTGTTTCAAGGCATGCACAGACCCAGGAAGAACAAGCACGAAGCAGACATTCAGTACGATCCTCTTACCTGATTGAGCCCAAGTAAGTTATCCGGCAGGGAGGAAGTGACGCCGTAGAGAATCGCTGTGGCCACCACCGACCCCAAGCACTGGGCGATGATGTACATGACCGCTCGCAAGATGCTGATCTGACAGCTGAGGAGCAGGCCCAGGGTCACTGCTGGGTTCAGGTGGGCCCCGCTGATGTGGCCCACACTTTGGGCCATGGTGGCGATAGACAGCCCGAAAGCCAGGGAGACTTTGACATTGTCTTGAGTGGCATTTGCAGGCCGGCCGTCCGACAGGGGGAAGTTGAAGCCCAGAGCCGAGCCAATACTGATGAAAATGAAGAGGCTCATGGCGAAAAACTCTGCCACCACTGCGCGCCAGAACATCTTCTTCTTGAATTCACTTGCCATGGTTCCGTCTCCTCCTGGCCCTTCTCTCTCTCCTCTCTGTCTTCTCACCCACGACTTGCCCTTCTCCACAGGCTGAGAAGTGCACCAGAGAAGCCGAGTGCTCCAATTATTTATAGGGCGTTGGGTGGTCGGTAGGAGGGGAAGGGTGTTGCACAAAGGCAGGAAAAAGCATTAGCGTGAGGCTGACTGTTCTCCTGATGCAAGGCACCAGTTGCCTGCCAATTTTTTTCCCCTTTTTTTGTACTTCTTCCCTGGCTTCTCCCGCCCCGACAACTTCCACTCCCCCATCTTCCTTAGCAAACTCTGATCTGTGCTGCAGTTTTTTTTTCCCCTTCTCAAAAAGGCTTTCAAAGAAATCCTGCTTAAAAGAGGGATCGGGAGTGCCTGCCTGAGGAATTCTGAGCATCCTTCTCTTGCTCTCCAGTTAGCCTGATGCAGCAAAGCACCCAGAATGAGAGCTCTTACAGGACTTCTTAATGGAACTCGTTAAACCCCCGATATGTTCAGGTGCTGTTTTGTGTGTGCTCTTTCAGGAAACAGGAGGGACGCTTCACAGTAATTGAACGGGGCTGCTGTTCAGAATGATGAGAGTGCTGGGCTTTGACTGGCGAGTCCTGGATTCAAATCCTGCTACATCCATGAAATCTCTCAGCCTCACTTACCCCACAGGGGTGTGGTGAGGGTAAAAGGGAGGGGATGAAGAATCAAGCACAAGCCTGAAGAGGAAGGAAGTGATCAATGTAAAATGCTTTTCTTTTTTTTCCCCTTTTAATGTCTTTGGTCTCAGGGGTGAAAAAGTAGGGGGCTGAGGACTGCCACTTCAGCAAAGGGACAACTTTTGGGAATTGTGTTCTTAACCGTAAGGGGTGTCCATTGTGCTCTGTGGGGGCTCCCATATTTCTAAACTGTGTGGCAGTGTTTTTGAAGGGGATCCCCTTAGGATAAACCACTGCTAGCACCACCGCCTGATTTGAACTGGAGGGTGTGTGCAGAGGAGGAACTGCAGGATTCCCTTTTGTGAAATCAGCAAATCTGGTCCCAGCTCAGATGACATCTGTTTCCTACCTCTCTTCCATAACGGAGCGCATCGCGGTGCTGCGCCAGGGACGTGTGGTGGCTGGGGAGGCAGGTGAGGCACAGCCTCCCTGTTCAAGTCCTTTGGAAAAGCGCCACTGTGCGCTCCTGGTGGTTCCCAGAGTTCCCAGGTAGTCTTCCATCCTGGGACCCTCAGACCTTTATCAGCATCTCTCACGTGTCTTCATGCCACAGCCTGCTGCTAGAGAGAGTCTTCAGGAGACCATCTGGTGCTGGTGGGAGGCAGAGGAGCTTCCCTACAGCACCACTTGACATTAGTGGTGCCCCCAATGATGTTTCCTGTGCTCAAGGCTGGCCCATATACGAGACCAACTGAGACTCTTGCCTCAGGCAGCACTTTTGTTGCGGTTGCCAAGTTTGTCCACTGACTCACCCCCACGGCTCCTCTAGCTACCTGGATTACAAGGGGGTGGGGAAGAGGAAAAAAGGGAAATTGTGAGCTAGAATGCTCCACTTCTTCTCCTGCTCTTTCCCCTTTTTCAATGCAGGGAGCAGGGGGAGGAGGAGAATCCCCCCTTGAGGAGGCCAGAACTTGACAGGCCATCGCAGCTGCTTGGAGATCTTAGGGCTGGCCCCATCTGTGACTTTCCTGGTAGAGATGAGCACCCCCAAAGGGGGTATCTTTACATAAGATATCATCTCACCCCCAAAGTCTCATATCATGTTCACTCTCATTTTCCTTTCCTAAAATCCTCCCAGTTTGCCTGGAAGTGAAGGTGTTCTGGCTGCACCAACTGGACTTTGATGCGTTAATCACTCCGGAGGAACCCAGCAGGTAGACAAGCTCAGTTGTGGTCTGGAGCACTTCATTGTTTGAGAGCAATCCAAGAAGGAGTGGCAGACTAAGAGCACTTTTGGGTGGTGCCCTTGAAAGTCCAGGCTGAACCAAGGTATAGCATGGCTCACCAGGAGATCTGGACTGAACCCAGGGCCGCCACACCCATCAGAATGAGTGAGGGGCTAAGTAAACCTCACCTGGGGCACTCAATATATGGGCCTTTAGTCTAGATTCTGTTCTTTTTCTAACTGAGCTCATTCCACCTTCAGTGCCACTGAACAGGACAAAATAGGAAGAGAAATGGGAGGATGAAATCTTAATGCAGTCTGAATTCTCCACAGAGAACTTTCAGCTGAACTAGGATTGGGGGGGGGGGGAGGCCAGGACCACCCCCAATCCTTTTTCAGCCTCCCTGAGGTCCTGGGAGGAAAGCTAGAAAAAAATGTAAGAAATATGGTAATGATATTTAAAATGCATGAACAACATGTTTTTTCCCCCTGCTTACACCGTGGTCCACTCCAGGAATACGTGCTTCATTTTACATTGCATTACACATTTTTCAGGAGGCAGCTGCCTCCACTGTCACCCAGGAAACAGGCTTCCGTGTATATACTGAGGTGGCTCACAGAGCAGGCAGGACTTCTTTGACAATGGAAGTTTCCTGGTGAAGCCAAAGCTGAGAATCCTTTAAGAACAGAAAACGAAATCCTTCACAGTCCCGACTCTGCAATCCGAGCGCCGTCTCTCCCCACTGGTTCCCCGAACACTTTTGCAAAACTTTTCTTTTAAGGTTCCTCTTGATTGTTTTTGGAAGTGCTGACACCCACTTTCTCAACCAAGCGGATCTCGGACGAAACAAAAGGAGTCCTCTGAACACAACACCCATTCAAATTCAGCTGCCTTTGGGTTTTTAAAATAGATGCATATCCTGTTTTGCTTCCATAAGGTTCATTAGTAAAGCATACATTGATGCAGCTGGATCTGCATTCCAGTTAAGCTGAAAAACAAGTTAACTTCTCTGCAGTGGCGTAGCTAGAGGGGGTGCAAAGCACTAGTTTTGCAGGGAGACTCTCCGCAGCATGCAAGAGGCCTCTCCCCCAGAGCCATTCCAGGCAGTGGGAGCAAAACGGAGGTTTTCACCTCCGTTTTGCTCCCTGACCCAGAATGGCTCTGGGGGGGAAGGGCCGCTTGCACACTGCAGTAAGGCTCCCTGCAAAAGTTAGTGCTTTGCACCCCCTCTAGCTATGCCACTGCTTCTCTGCTATGTGGTATAAAAAGCAAAACTTTATTGTGAGCTCAAGCTTACAAGCCAGAATATTAAGAACAGACAGCCTATTAGCTTTCCTCTGCGACTGTGACATACGCACAACTCATTTGCTTGCCTCTAGGGGGGCTAAAAAGCATTCCTGGTTATGGTCAGAAATTTTAGAGATGAACAATTTCCCCCTGATTCTGTCCCTTGATGCTTCTCTGGTTTACACTGCCTGCATTCTGGTTTAACTGAAATTCCGGTTCAACCAGCCAGTCCATGAGGCCAGCTGAAGCTGCCCCTTTGCGGAGCAGATTGGTGGAGGGTGCCATCTCTGTCAGCCTACTTGCTTCTGCTTCTCCCAGTTCCTCACAGCTGTGGAGAGAAGACTGGGAACCCCAGTACAGACGTAGCATCCCCTGCTCAGCTTCAGCTCCCAAACCAGGGTTGGAACCAGAGCCTTCCAGATTCTGCAGCTGAAAATCGGGACACTTTTGGATGGATCCAAAGAGGGAATACAGTCACCATGGCGAGCCCAAGGGCCTGGTCCGGCAGACAGTGGTGTGCCAAGGGAGGGCGCTGGCCAGTCGGTGGGGCTTTCAAAGTAGGCACAAGAGACAAGACCTACAGAGCAAGCCTATGCATGTGCACTTAGAAGTTAGTCCCACTGTGTTCACTGGGGTTTATTCCAGGAAAGTGTGCATAGGATCTGAGCGTTACGCCCATCATAACTCACCCCCCCCCACCAATATAGCTGGGTCAGAATACAGCTGTAGGTGGTTCTAATGCAACATTTAACACACTAAAACTGATGCAACAAAGCAGGGCTTATGGCCAGTCTGTTTAACTTCCTTCCATAATTTGGGTTCACCTGGAATTGTGCAGAAATCAAGCCCACCGTAGTACTGATTGCCAGAAGGGCAAAATTAAGGCTGAACTTGATCCAAAATGGGAAACAGCTTGCTGTTCATCATTTCACTCTGCATTGAACATTCTCAGGGTTTTGCAGAGGCCAGTCTCACAGGTCCTCTCTCCTTTGAGAGCAAACACAACAGCTGAAGGGACCCAGCTCCTCAAGCCTGTAATGACCTAAAAAGGAGCCAAGGCTACTTCAGCTGCACCAGTGGAAACCTGGGAATACTGTCCCAGATGTCTCACTCATGACACACCCCAAGGCTGGATTTTCAAGAGCAGTGGTTCACTATCTGGGGGTACGTGTACCCCTTGGGGTACACACGGGACTTTTATGGGTACTAAAAAATAATCAAATAATGTGGGAAAGGCAGGTAGCCCCCCAGAATGCCTTGCAGGGCCAGAAAGGCAAGAAGGCAGGCAGCTAGCTGACCGCGAAAGTTCCACCAACTGCTAGCTTTTGGTCATCGATTCCTGTATTATCAGATATGGATCAGTGAAAACTAGCACAATAAAAAGGCTGAAGCATAATATGGAAAGTGATCAATCACTGAGAAGTTCTTAGGAGGCATCTAACACTTTGGTGCAAAACAGTGAAAAGGCCCAGCCTTCAGTTCTTCCAACAGGTAAAAAGAGAAAAATACTGTGTGGAGTACATGAAGTAGGGGCTTCGTATATAGGAGATGAGGGCTGCCCTCGGCCCCAGGGTGTTGTGCGGGGGAAGTATTATCTACCCAATGGTTGCATGAGACGTTCTTTACTCGTTTGGCATTTACAAGCAAAGCATGCCAGCTGTACAAACGGGTATGGAGCTGGTAGAGAGAGCTTTCTCTTCTTAAGACTTGATATAAAATAATTACCGTAGTAAGCAGAATGCAGTTGGACATTTAAGACTGCATCTTAAATCAGTTTAACCTGATTTTTAGAGAAAAAACAACTGTGTGCCTCAAAACAAACTCAGGAATCACGCTAAGCATGTGTGTATAAAATATTTGTTGTGTGTTTTATAAGCATTATTCCATTGCTTTTTAATCCCATTTTTTTCTTTACAGTTACTACATTTATTTATTTAGTTACTACACAGAAATTTGAAATAACAGCAACTATTACACTTTGCTAATGCGAGGGGTACAATTGATAAATGGGCTGCCAAGGGGTACAAACTAAAAAAAAAACAATAAACATTGGGGCACCCTGGACTAGAGCAACATCTAGGATCAGTTTCTGCTTGCATTAAAGTAAGCTGTCTTGCTCCAAGATAAAATGAACGAAATTTGTAGGAGATTTCCATGTATTATACATTATTACAAAGCAATAATAATAAGCATAAAGGAATTATAACAAGTAAAGAAGCTTGCATAAAAGTTTCCTGATGCTAAGCGCTGCGTTGTCAATTTCCATTTGTAATTCCTTAAGGCAGTAGCTCTCAAACATTTTAGCACCGGGACCCACTTTTTAAAATGACACTATCAGGACCCGCTTAGCTTTATAAGAGTTTGAAAGAAATCTAGAAAGAAAGAAATCTATTTCTAGAAAGAAATTCTCTTGATTCAGGAAATTGGTTCCCAGCCCACCAGAGGGTTCCAACCCACAGTTTGGGAAACATGGGTCTGTTTTGTTTTGGTTTCTAGCTGTCTCCATTTTCTAGATTTGTTTTATTTTCAGTATTTGTTGCCTCCCTTAAATTGTAAGCTTACATTGGGCAGAGCCTGTGTGGTTTCCGTACTCATGAGGCCAAGGACAGCAGGGGTGCAGAAAGTGGAGCCAGGAAGAGTGAGCCACCAGGACAGCAACATGAAGACACTGCTCCTGTCTAGAGAGGGGAGTACTTGTGGTGGGGGAGGGGAGGGTCAGGGGATGGGTTCAGTTGCATTAATTCGAAGCAGGGATTGAAAACAGGGAACAGTCGGCTCACGCCCAACTGACGCACAGCTGATCTCAGCCAACGCACATGTCTGCTTCAGTAGGCAACCACAATGAGGTTTCTAGGTCTTAGTTAACAATCATCTCTTCACCTCCATTGTCCTGGCCTTTCTCTTTTTACCTTAATCTTCTTCATCCCTTAGAATCTCTATTCATTGGAAGCCAATAATGCATTCCTGCATCTTAGATATACACACTGTGCAATATTGTTTCCACTGCTAATGAGAACCTGATGACACCAGCAAAGGCACCAACCCAGTGGTGTCAGTAGGGTTTGCACCACTTGGTGCGGGAGGCCAGCACCCCCATGAAGGACCATCTCCCATGAAGTGGGCAGAGCAACACTCCAGGCGGTGGGCATGGAGCTGTACCGTCGCCCTGCCCCCAACTGGGTTTGGGTTTTTTTGCAATAACTTTGGATAGGATTGAGATCATTCCATTTGTTTGTTTCATTGCATTCTTCTTGAAATAGTGCATTGAGCAATATATAATATGATGGCATTATTTGAAAATACCAAGATTTTTAAAATCACCACCCGCACCCCTCCTAGTGGTGCCACTGTACCAACCTAAGATTAGTGCAAGATCCCTAGAAGTCATCAGTCCTGGAGTTCAAGCGGCCCTTCCCCCTGGGAGGCCCCTCCCTGCCCAGAATGACTCTGAAGGGGAGGGGGAGAGGCCACTTGCACACCACGGTGAGGGTCCCTGTATAACTTAGTGCTTTGCACCCCCTCTAGCTATGCCACTGCTTAGATAAGTCTATTTTTGACTGCAAAACATGGCAATATCTAAAACAGATAAGAAGCATTCAGCACCTCTTTGGAAAATACTTGAATATTTAGAGGCCATCTTACAAATGTCCAGACGCAAAAAATTCCCACATTAACAGCACAGGTGTTACAGCCCTGGCTTGCATGGTATATAAAAAGGTCAGTTTGGTGCAAAGAAGTTGCAAGGGAATTGCAACTTCCCATGTCGCCCAGTCATGGATAAATTGCAGATCTAAATTACTGTTTTACAAAATAATGACAAGATTATGGACCTTCTGAGACAGGCGGGTGGATGCTCTTTGCCAAGGGGCCTTGCATCAGATATGTGGAATAAAATATTCAAAGCAAGCAATTGGGGTCCATTTAGAAAATTTTGGCATCCAATTGGGTTGCATTTTCCCCCAAACTTTTAATGCTAACTGTCTTGGTCCTATTGTAATTTTAATTTCCTTTTTCACTTTCTGTGTAAAAATTCCAAAATTACCTCCTCCTCTGTTTATTGTATTTTCCCATCTCACCCATTTATCCAAATTTTTCACATCTATTTTCGCATCTAATAATCAGAAACATTATTTCTGATTTCTCAATATTTACCCCTAAACCAGAGTATGATTTAAAATAAATCATTAATTCTAAATTAATTATCTAAATTACTTACTCTAAAATTATCATTAATTCTCTCAACGCTTCCAGAGGATTCCCAAGAACCAAAAGTATATCATCTGCATATAAATTTAATTTAATTTCCTCCTTCCCTATCCTATATCCTTGTATTCTAATACTGTTCCTGATTCTATCAGCTAAGGGCTCCATCGCTAAAACAAACAACATTGGGGATAAAGGGCATCGCTGTCTTACTCTCTGAATTTGTATTTCCTTAGTATGACCATCATTAACTTTAATCATGGCTTTGCCTTCCTTATAGATTTCTTTTAAAGCATTCAAAAAAAACCTGTCAAAACCAACTTTACTTAATACTTGAAATACCCATGATCTAACGTATCAAATGCCTTATATACCTCTAATTTCAAGAAGGCAAACCTTCCATCAATACTTCCATGATATAAAGTATTAATAACATTCCTTATAGGGTGTCCAATGTATCTTCCCTTTACAAAACCATACTGATCCTCTCCTATTAACCTTGGGAGCAGTCTCTCCAGTCTATTTGCTAAGATTTTTGCAAAAATTTTATAGTCCTGATTTGCCAGGCTAATAGGTCTATTTTCTAAATGGACCCCACTTGAATTTTTAAGTGAGGAATTTAAAAACGTTGAAAAATCTTTTTGGGAGAAGTTAAAGGAAAAGGGTTATTTTAGAGTGAAGGATTTATACAATCCTCAGGGGATATTGACTCCTGTACAAGTATTACTGGAGAAAGTGGGAGGAAAATACTTGTTAAGGATCTTGGCTTTATATAATATTTTAAAACAAAGATACTCCCGAGTTTTGAATGAAGTGGATACTCAATTTGAAAAAATATATAGTCTTAAAGAGGATAATAAAAAGGGTATGGCAAAACAGTTATACAATTTAATAAAAGGGCCCTTTTGGGACAGGGAGCCATTTAGTTATTTAATTTTTCTCTGTAAACCGCTTTGTGAACTTCTAGTTGGAAAGCGGTATATAAATACTGTTAATAATAATAATAATAATAATAATAAATAAAGATAGAGACTATATGATTAGGTTAATACAAATTAAATGGGAAAGAGGTGGGAATGTCAGTACAGGAGATAGAATAATGAAAGGAATATTGGAGATTAGAATGGAAAAATTTAGAGAATTGGAGATGAAATTAATATTGAAATGGTATAGGACACCTGCCCAACTGGCTTATATGATTAAACGAAGGAATTCAAATTGTTGGCACTGTAGGAGGGTAAAGGGTTATTATGCCCATCTTTGGTGGGAATGTTCTAAGGTAATTGATTTTTGGCAATTGATATTTAAAAAGGTGGAGGAATTATGTAACCTTAAGCTGGAGCTCTCTGGGAAAATGTTATTTATGGGAGTTTTGGGAAATAATAAAGTGAAAAAACATAATCAGGATTTATTCAAAGCTATGATTCTAGCTATCCATGCAGTTATAGCTTATGGGTGGAAAGATGCATCAAAATGGACTGTGGAAAAATGGAAATGGTATTTATATGAATGGGTACAATCAGATATAGTATCGATACTGAAACAGGATAACACATGGGAAGACAAGAAAACCGAGATAAAAAAGAAATGGTTGAGATATATAAGATGGGTAAGGGAAGGGGGGGGCAATACTGTTATAAGGGATAAAATCCAAAAGGTGTGCTTATGGCTGCAGACATAAATACTTAATGTTAATGGTCGCTGTTCATGGGGGGAGGGAAAAAAGGGGGGGAAAGATTGTTGATTTATGATTATGTAAATATAAGTGGAATGCATACTTTAAAAAATTAAATATCAATTTAAAAGAAATTCAAAGCAAGCAATTGTGCAGAGATTTGCTTCCAGGCTCTCCACCAATTCGGAATGCTTTTGTAATGGCCAGAATCCAAAGACCTACTTAGGTGCACCCAAGGGGTCTGCTGCCTTGCTCAGAGGGATGCCTGACTGTTTTCTCTTTGAACAGCAGATCCTCTGATGCTGCATGAGAAACTGCTCTTAAAAGGTGTTTCAGTTTCCAAACAGATGTGCCATGTGCCTTGAAGGGCTGATGTCTGAGAAGCACAAACCCAATGTCCCCTTGGTGCATGGAACTTGTCTGGGCTGATGGAAGTAGAGAAAAGTGGGGAGATGGAAGGTGGTACTTTTCTCCTCCCCTGGCAGTGCTCCTCTGTTTTTAGAAGTTCTACACCTGCCGTGTTTCTCCCTTCCCTGCATCTTCATGCTAACTCCAGTTTGGTGGCAGTCTGTCTCTGAATATCGGTTGCAGGGGGGACAATGGCAGGAGAGGAGGGTACCTTAACTGCCTGTTTCTGGGCTTTCCAGAGGCACCTTGAGGGCCACTGTGTATTATAGGATGTTGGGTGTTGCAGTGGTGTAGCTAAGGGGGGCCAGGGGGGTCTGTTGCCCCAGGCATCACTTGTCAGGGGATAAAACACTGGCTGCAACCAAGATTAACAGCCACTTATCACAGTTTGTAGCCACTCACCACCCCCTTGCTTTGCCCCCCGTTGCCCCCCCCAAGCTGAGGAGCAAGGGGCAGTGAGCAGCCACAGACCACGATCACTGCTTTCAGCTCCAGCAAAAATAAGAGGTGTTTTAAAGCGCTACTTTTTTTGCTGAAGCCAAAAGTGACAGTCACCATCTGTGGCCACT
>NC_089825.1:0-15000 GCF_035046505.1 Tiliqua scincoides | reverse complement strand
GGTTAGGGTTAGGGTTAGGGTTAGGGTTAGGGTTAGGGTTAGGGTTAGGGTTAGGGTTAGGGTTAGGGTTAGGGTTAGGGTTAGGGTTAGGGTTAGGGTTAGGGTTAGGGTTAGGGTTAGGGTTAGGGTTAGGGTTAGGGTTAGGGTTAGGGTTAGGGTTAGGGTTAGGGTTAGGGTTAGGGTTAGGGTTAGGGTTAGGGTTAGGGTTAGGGTTAGGGTTAGGGTTAGGGTTAGGGTTAGGGTTAGGGTTAGGGTTAGGGTTAGGGTTAGGGTTAGGGTTAGGGTTAGGGTTAGGGTTAGGGTTAGGGTTAGGGTTAGGGTTAGGGTTAGGGTTAGGGTTAGGGTTAGGGTTAGGGTTAGGGTTAGGGTTAGGGTTAGGGTTAGGGTTAGGGTTAGGGTTAGGGTTAGGGTTAGGGTTAGGGTTAGGGTTAGGGTTAGGGTTAGGGTTAGGGTTAGGGTTAGGGTTAGGGTTAGGGTTAGGGTTAGGGTTAGGGTTAGGGTTAGGGTTAGGGTTAGGGTTAGGGTTAGGGTTAGGGTTAGGGTTAGGGTTAGGGTTAGGGTTAGGGTTAGGGTTAGGGTTAGGGTTAGGGTTAGGGTTAGGGTTAGGGTTAGGGTTAGGGTTAGGGTTAGGGTTAGGGTTAGGGTTAGGGTTAGGGTTAGGGTTAGGGTTAGGGTTAGGGTTAGGGTTAGGGTTAGGGTTAGGGTTAGGGTTAGGGTTAGGGTTAGGGTTAGGGTTAGGGTTAGGGTTAGGGTTAGGGTTAGGGTTAGGGTTAGGGTTAGGGTTAGGGTTAGGGTTAGGGTTAGGGTTAGGGTTAGGGTTAGGGTTAGGGTTAGGGTTAGGGTTAGGGTTAGGGTTAGGGTTAGGGTTAGGGTTAGGGTTAGGGTTAGGGTTAGGGTTAGGGTTAGGGTTAGGGTTAGGGTTAGGGTTAGGGTTAGGGTTAGGGTTAGGGTTAGGGTTAGGGTTAGGGTTAGGGTTAGGGTTAGGGTTAGGGTTAGGGTTAGGGTTAGGGTTAGGGTTAGGGTTAGGGTTAGGGTTAGGGTTAGGGTTAGGGTTAGGGTTAGGGTTAGGGTTAGGGTTAGGGTTAGGGTTAGGGTTAGGGTTAGGGTTAGGGTTAGGGTTAGGGTTAGGGTTAGGGTTAGGGTTAGGGTTAGGGTTAGGGTTAGGGTTAGGGTTAGGGTTAGGGTTAGGGTTAGGGTTAGGGTTAGGGTTAGGGTTAGGGTTAGGGTTAGGGTTAGGGTTAGGGTTAGGGTTAGGGTTAGGGTTAGGGTTAGGGTTAGGGTTAGGGTTAGGGTTAGGGTTAGGGTTAGGGTTAGGGTTAGGGTTAGGGTTAGGGTTAGGGTTAGGGTTAGGGTTAGGGTTAGGGTTAGGGTTAGGGTTAGGGTTAGGGTTAGGGTTAGGGTTAGGGTTAGGGTTAGGGTTAGGGTTAGGGTTAGGGTTAGGGTTAGGGTTAGGGTTAGGGTTAGGGTTAGGGTTAGGGTTAGGGTTAGGGTTAGGGTTAGGGTTAGGGTTAGGGTTAGGGTTAGGGTTAGGGTTAGGGTTAGGGTTAGGGTTAGGGTTAGGGTTAGGGTTAGGGTTAGGGTTAGGGTTAGGGTTAGGGTTAGGGTTAGGGTTAGGGTTAGGGTTAGGGTTAGGGTTAGGGTTAGGGTTAGGGTTAGGGTTAGGGTTAGGGTTAGGGTTAGGGTTAGGGTTAGGGTTAGGGTTAGGGTTAGGGTTAGGGTTAGGGTTAGGGTTAGGGTTAGGGTTAGGGTTAGGGTTAGGGTTAGGGTTAGGGTTAGGGTTAGGGTTAGGGTTAGGGTTAGGGTTAGGGTTAGGGTTAGGGTTAGGGTTAGGGTTAGGGTTAGGGTTAGGGTTAGGGTTAGGGTTAGGGTTAGGGTTAGGGTTAGGGTTAGGGTTAGGGTTAGGGTTAGGGTTAGGGTTAGGGTTAGGGTTAGGGTTAGGGTTAGGGTTAGGGTTAGGGTTAGGGTTAGGGTTAGGGTTAGGGTTAGGGTTAGGGTTAGGGTTAGGGTTAGGGTTAGGGTTAGGGTTAGGGTTAGGGTTAGGGTTAGGGTTAGGGTTAGGGTTAGGGTTAGGGTTAGGGTTAGGGTTAGGGTTAGGGTTAGGGTTAGGGTTAGGGTTAGGGTTAGGGTTAGGGTTAGGGTTAGGGTTAGGGTTAGGGTTAGGGTTAGGGTTAGGGTTAGGGTTAGGGTTAGGGTTAGGGTTAGGGTTAGGGTTAGGGTTAGGGTTAGGGTTAGGGTTAGGGTTAGGGTTAGGGTTAGGGTTAGGGTTAGGGTTAGGGTTAGGGTTAGGGTTAGGGTTAGGGTTAGGGTTAGGGTTAGGGTTAGGGTTAGGGTTAGGGTTAGGGTTAGGGTTAGGGTTAGGGTTAGGGTTAGGGTTAGGGTTAGGGTTAGGGTTAGGGTTAGGGTTAGGGTTAGGGTTAGGGTTAGGGTTAGGGTTAGGGTTAGGGTTAGGGTTAGGGTTAGGGTTAGGGTTAGGGTTAGGGTTAGGGTTAGGGTTAGGGTTAGGGTTAGGGTTAGGGTTAGGGTTAGGGTTAGGGTTAGGGTTAGGGTTAGGGTTAGGGTTAGGGTTAGGGTTAGGGTTAGGGTTAGGGTTAGGGTTAGGGTTAGGGTTAGGGTTAGGGTTAGGGTTAGGGTTAGGGTTAGGGTTAGGGTTAGGGTTAGGGTTAGGGTTAGGGTTAGGGTTAGGGTTAGGGTTAGGGTTAGGGTTAGGGTTAGGGTTAGGGTTAGGGTTAGGGTTAGGGTTAGGGTTAGGGTTAGGGTTAGGGTTAGGGTTAGGGTTAGGGTTAGGGTTAGGGTTAGGGTTAGGGTTAGGGTTAGGGTTAGGGTTAGGGTTAGGGTTAGGGTTAGGGTTAGGGTTAGGGTTAGGGTTAGGGTTAGGGTTAGGGTTAGGGTTAGGGTTAGGGTTAGGGTTAGGGTTAGGGTTAGGGTTAGGGTTAGGGTTAGGGTTAGGGTTAGGGTTAGGGTTAGGGTTAGGGTTAGGGTTAGGGTTAGGGTTAGGGTTAGGGTTAGGGTTAGGGTTAGGGTTAGGGTTAGGGTTAGGGTTAGGGTTAGGGTTAGGGTTAGGGTTAGGGTTAGGGTTAGGGTTAGGGTTAGGGTTAGGGTTAGGGTTAGGGTTAGGGTTAGGGTTAGGGTTAGGGTTAGGGTTAGGGTTAGGGTTAGGGTTAGGGTTAGGGTTAGGGTTAGGGTTAGGGTTAGGGTTAGGGTTAGGGTTAGGGTTAGGGTTAGGGTTAGGGTTAGGGTTAGGGTTAGGGTTAGGGTTAGGGTTAGGGTTAGGGTTAGGGTTAGGGTTAGGGTTAGGGTTAGGGTTAGGGTTAGGGTTAGGGTTAGGGTTAGGGTTAGGGTTAGGGTTAGGGTTAGGGTTAGGGTTAGGGTTAGGGTTAGGGTTAGGGTTAGGGTTAGGGTTAGGGTTAGGGTTAGGGTTAGGGTTAGGGTTAGGGTTAGGGTTAGGGTTAGGGTTAGGGTTAGGGTTAGGGTTAGGGTTAGGGTTAGGGTTAGGGTTAGGGTTAGGGTTAGGGTTAGGGTTAGGGTTAGGGTTAGGGTTAGGGTTAGGGTTAGGGTTAGGGTTAGGGTTAGGGTTAGGGTTAGGGTTAGGGTTAGGGTTAGGGTTAGGGTTAGGGTTAGGGTTAGGGTTAGGGTTAGGGTTAGGGTTAGGGTTAGGGTTAGGGTTAGGGTTAGGGTTAGGGTTAGGGTTAGGGTTAGGGTTAGGGTTAGGGTTAGGGTTAGGGTTAGGGTTAGGGTTAGGGTTAGGGTTAGGGTTAGGGTTAGGGTTAGGGTTAGGGTTAGGGTTAGGGTTAGGGTTAGGGTTAGGGTTAGGGTTAGGGTTAGGGTTAGGGTTAGGGTTAGGGTTAGGGTTAGGGTTAGGGTTAGGGTTAGGGTTAGGGTTAGGGTTAGGGTTAGGGTTAGGGTTAGGGTTAGGGTTAGGGTTAGGGTTAGGGTTAGGGTTAGGGTTAGGGTTAGGGTTAGGGTTAGGGTTAGGGTTAGGGTTAGGGTTAGGGTTAGGGTTAGGGTTAGGGTTAGGGTTAGGGTTAGGGTTAGGGTTAGGGTTAGGGTTAGGGTTAGGGTTAGGGTTAGGGTTAGGGTTAGGGTTAGGGTTAGGGTTAGGGTTAGGGTTAGGGTTAGGGTTAGGGTTAGGGTTAGGGTTAGGGTTAGGGTTAGGGTTAGGGTTAGGGTTAGGGTTAGGGTTAGGGTTAGGGTTAGGGTTAGGGTTAGGGTTAGGGTTAGGGTTAGGGTTAGGGTTAGGGTTAGGGTTAGGGTTAGGGTTAGGGTTAGGGTTAGGGTTAGGGTTAGGGTTAGGGTTAGGGTTAGGGTTAGGGTTAGGGTTAGGGTTAGGGTTAGGGTTAGGGTTAGGGTTAGGGTTAGGGTTAGGGTTAGGGTTAGGGTTAGGGTTAGGGTTAGGGTTAGGGTTAGGGTTAGGGTTAGGGTTAGGGTTAGGGTTAGGGTTAGGGTTAGGGTTAGGGTTAGGGTTAGGGTTAGGGTTAGGGTTAGGGTTAGGGTTAGGGTTAGGGTTAGGGTTAGGGTTAGGGTTAGGGTTAGGGTTAGGGTTAGGGTTAGGGTTAGGGTTAGGGTTAGGGTTAGGGTTAGGGTTAGGGTTAGGGTTAGGGTTAGGGTTAGGGTTAGGGTTAGGGTTAGGGTTAGGGTTAGGGTTAGGGTTAGGGTTAGGGTTAGGGTTAGGGTTAGGGTTAGGGTTAGGGTTAGGGTTAGGGTTAGGGTTAGGGTTAGGGTTAGGGTTAGGGTTAGGGTTAGGGTTAGGGTTAGGGTTAGGGTTAGGGTTAGGGTTAGGGTTAGGGTTAGGGTTAGGGTTAGGGTTAGGGTTAGGGTTAGGGTTAGGGTTAGGGTTAGGGTTAGGGTTAGGGTTAGGGTTAGGGTTAGGGTTAGGGTTAGGGTTAGGGTTAGGGTTAGGGTTAGGGTTAGGGTTAGGGTTAGGGTTAGGGTTAGGGTTAGGGTTAGGGTTAGGGTTAGGGTTAGGGTTAGGGTTAGGGTTAGGGTTAGGGTTAGGGTTAGGGTTAGGGTTAGGGTTAGGGTTAGGGTTAGGGTTAGGGTTAGGGTTAGGGTTAGGGTTAGGGTTAGGGTTAGGGTTAGGGTTAGGGTTAGGGTTAGGGTTAGGGTTAGGGTTAGGGTTAGGGTTAGGGTTAGGGTTAGGGTTAGGGTTAGGGTTAGGGTTAGGGTTAGGGTTAGGGTTAGGGTTAGGGTTAGGGTTAGGGTTAGGGTTAGGGTTAGGGTTAGGGTTAGGGTTAGGGTTAGGGTTAGGGTTAGGGTTAGGGTTAGGGTTAGGGTTAGGGTTAGGGTTAGGGTTAGGGTTAGGGTTAGGGTTAGGGTTAGGGTTAGGGTTAGGGTTAGGGTTAGGGTTAGGGTTAGGGTTAGGGTTAGGGTTAGGGTTAGGGTTAGGGTTAGGGTTAGGGTTAGGGTTAGGGTTAGGGTTAGGGTTAGGGTTAGGGTTAGGGTTAGGGTTAGGGTTAGGGTTAGGGTTAGGGTTAGGGTTAGGGTTAGGGTTAGGGTTAGGGTTAGGGTTAGGGTTAGGGTTAGGGTTAGGGTTAGGGTTAGGGTTAGGGTTAGGGTTAGGGTTAGGGTTAGGGTTAGGGTTAGGGTTAGGGTTAGGGTTAGGGTTAGGGTTAGGGTTAGGGTTAGGGTTAGGGTTAGGGTTAGGGTTAGGGTTAGGGTTAGGGTTAGGGTTAGGGTTAGGGTTAGGGTTAGGGTTAGGGTTAGGGTTAGGGTTAGGGTTAGGGTTAGGGTTAGGGTTAGGGTTAGGGTTAGGGTTAGGGTTAGGGTTAGGGTTAGGGTTAGGGTTAGGGTTAGGGTTAGGGTTAGGGTTAGGGTTAGGGTTAGGGTTAGGGTTAGGGTTAGGGTTAGGGTTAGGGTTAGGGTTAGGGTTAGGGTTAGGGTTAGGGTTAGGGTTAGGGTTAGGGTTAGGGTTAGGGTTAGGGTTAGGGTTAGGGTTAGGGTTAGGGTTAGGGTTAGGGTTAGGGTTAGGGTTAGGGTTAGGGTTAGGGTTAGGGTTAGGGTTAGGGTTAGGGTTAGGGTTAGGGTTAGGGTTAGGGTTAGGGTTAGGGTTAGGGTTAGGGTTAGGGTTAGGGTTAGGGTTAGGGTTAGGGTTAGGGTTAGGGTTAGGGTTAGGGTTAGGGTTAGGGTTAGGGTTAGGGTTAGGGTTAGGGTTAGGGTTAGGGTTAGGGTTAGGGTTAGGGTTAGGGTTAGGGTTAGGGTTAGGGTTAGGGTTAGGGTTAGGGTTAGGGTTAGGGTTAGGGTTAGGGTTAGGGTTAGGGTTAGGGTTAGGGTTAGGGTTAGGGTTAGGGTTAGGGTTAGGGTTAGGGTTAGGGTTAGGGTTAGGGTTAGGGTTAGGGTTAGGGTTAGGGTTAGGGTTAGGGTTAGGGTTAGGGTTAGGGTTAGGGTTAGGGTTAGGGTTAGGGTTAGGGTTAGGGTTAGGGTTAGGGTTAGGGTTAGGGTTAGGGTTAGGGTTAGGGTTAGGGTTAGGGTTAGGGTTAGGGTTAGGGTTAGGGTTAGGGTTAGGGTTAGGGTTAGGGTTAGGGTTAGGGTTAGGGTTAGGGTTAGGGTTAGGGTTAGGGTTAGGGTTAGGGTTAGGGTTAGGGTTAGGGTTAGGGTTAGGGTTAGGGTTAGGGTTAGGGTTAGGGTTAGGGTTAGGGTTAGGGTTAGGGTTAGGGTTAGGGTTAGGGTTAGGGTTAGGGTTAGGGTTAGGGTTAGGGTTAGGGTTAGGGTTAGGGTTAGGGTTAGGGTTAGGGTTAGGGTTAGGGTTAGGGTTAGGGTTAGGGTTAGGGTTAGGGTTAGGGTTAGGGTTAGGGTTAGGGTTAGGGTTAGGGTTAGGGTTAGGGTTAGGGTTAGGGTTAGGGTTAGGGTTAGGGTTAGGGTTAGGGTTAGGGTTAGGGTTAGGGTTAGGGTTAGGGTTAGGGTTAGGGTTAGGGTTAGGGTTAGGGTTAGGGTTAGGGTTAGGGTTAGGGTTAGGGTTAGGGTTAGGGTTAGGGTTAGGGTTAGGGTTAGGGTTAGGGTTAGGGTTAGGGTTAGGGTTAGGGTTAGGGTTAGGGTTAGGGTTAGGGTTAGGGTTAGGGTTAGGGTTAGGGTTAGGGTTAGGGTTAGGGTTAGGGTTAGGGTTAGGGTTAGGGTTAGGGTTAGGGTTAGGGTTAGGGTTAGGGTTAGGGTTAGGGTTAGGGTTAGGGTTAGGGTTAGGGTTAGGGTTAGGGTTAGGGTTAGGGTTAGGGTTAGGGTTAGGGTTAGGGTTAGGGTTAGGGTTAGGGTTAGGGTTAGGGTTAGGGTTAGGGTTAGGGTTAGGGTTAGGGTTAGGGTTAGGGTTAGGGTTAGGGTTAGGGTTAGGGTTAGGGTTAGGGTTAGGGTTAGGGTTAGGGTTAGGGTTAGGGTTAGGGTTAGGGTTAGGGTTAGGGTTAGGGTTAGGGTTAGGGTTAGGGTTAGGGTTAGGGTTAGGGTTAGGGTTAGGGTTAGGGTTAGGGTTAGGGTTAGGGTTAGGGTTAGGGTTAGGGTTAGGGTTAGGGTTAGGGTTAGGGTTAGGGTTAGGGTTAGGGTTAGGGTTAGGGTTAGGGTTAGGGTTAGGGTTAGGGTTAGGGTTAGGGTTAGGGTTAGGGTTAGGGTTAGGGTTAGGGTTAGGGTTAGGGTTAGGGTTAGGGTTAGGGTTAGGGTTAGGGTTAGGGTTAGGGTTAGGGTTAGGGTTAGGGTTAGGGTTAGGGTTAGGGTTAGGGTTAGGGTTAGGGTTAGGGTTAGGGTTAGGGTTAGGGTTAGGGTTAGGGTTAGGGTTAGGGTTAGGGTTAGGGTTAGGGTTAGGGTTAGGGTTAGGGTTAGGGTTAGGGTTAGGGTTAGGGTTAGGGTTAGGGTTAGGGTTAGGGTTAGGGTTAGGGTTAGGGTTAGGGTTAGGGTTAGGGTTAGGGTTAGGGTTAGGGTTAGGGTTAGGGTTAGGGTTAGGGTTAGGGTTAGGGTTAGGGTTAGGGTTAGGGTTAGGGTTAGGGTTAGGGTTAGGGTTAGGGTTAGGGTTAGGGTTAGGGTTAGGGTTAGGGTTAGGGTTAGGGTTAGGGTTAGGGTTAGGGTTAGGGTTAGGGTTAGGGTTAGGGTTAGGGTTAGGGTTAGGGTTAGGGTTAGGGTTAGGGTTAGGGTTAGGGTTAGGGTTAGGGTTAGGGTTAGGGTTAGGGTTAGGGTTAGGGTTAGGGTTAGGGTTAGGGTTAGGGTTAGGGTTAGGGTTAGGGTTAGGGTTAGGGTTAGGGTTAGGGTTAGGGTTAGGGTTAGGGTTAGGGTTAGGGTTAGGGTTAGGGTTAGGGTTAGGGTTAGGGTTAGGGTTAGGGTTAGGGTTAGGGTTAGGGTTAGGGTTAGGGTTAGGGTTAGGGTTAGGGTTAGGGTTAGGGTTAGGGTTAGGGTTAGGGTTAGGGTTAGGGTTAGGGTTAGGGTTAGGGTTAGGGTTAGGGTTAGGGTTAGGGTTAGGGTTAGGGTTAGGGTTAGGGTTAGGGTTAGGGTTAGGGTTAGGGTTAGGGTTAGGGTTAGGGTTAGGGTTAGGGTTAGGGTTAGGGTTAGGGTTAGGGTTAGGGTTAGGGTTAGGGTTAGGGTTAGGGTTAGGGTTAGGGTTAGGGTTAGGGTTAGGGTTAGGGTTAGGGTTAGGGTTAGGGTTAGGGTTAGGGTTAGGGTTAGGGTTAGGGTTAGGGTTAGGGTTAGGGTTAGGGTTAGGGTTAGGGTTAGGGTTAGGGTTAGGGTTAGGGTTAGGGTTAGGGTTAGGGTTAGGGTTAGGGTTAGGGTTAGGGTTAGGGTTAGGGTTAGGGTTAGGGTTAGGGTTAGGGTTAGGGTTAGGGTTAGGGTTAGGGTTAGGGTTAGGGTTAGGGTTAGGGTTAGGGTTAGGGTTAGGGTTAGGGTTAGGGTTAGGGTTAGGGTTAGGGTTAGGGTTAGGGTTAGGGTTAGGGTTAGGGTTAGGGTTAGGGTTAGGGTTAGGGTTAGGGTTAGGGTTAGGGTTAGGGTTAGGGTTAGGGTTAGGGTTAGGGTTAGGGTTAGGGTTAGGGTTAGGGTTAGGGTTAGGGTTAGGGTTAGGGTTAGGGTTAGGGTTAGGGTTAGGGTTAGGGTTAGGGTTAGGGTTAGGGTTAGGGTTAGGGTTAGGGTTAGGGTTAGGGTTAGGGTTAGGGTTAGGGTTAGGGTTAGGGTTAGGGTTAGGGTTAGGGTTAGGGTTAGGGTTAGGGTTAGGGTTAGGGTTAGGGTTAGGGTTAGGGTTAGGGTTAGGGTTAGGGTTAGGGTTAGGGTTAGGGTTAGGGTTAGGGTTAGGGTTAGGGTTAGGGTTAGGGTTAGGGTTAGGGTTAGGGTTAGGGTTAGGGTTAGGGTTAGGGTTAGGGTTAGGGTTAGGGTTAGGGTTAGGGTTAGGGTTAGGGTTAGGGTTAGGGTTAGGGTTAGGGTTAGGGTTAGGGTTAGGGTTAGGGTTAGGGTTAGGGTTAGGGTTAGGGTTAGGGTTAGGGTTAGGGTTAGGGTTAGGGTTAGGGTTAGGGTTAGGGTTAGGGTTAGGGTTAGGGTTAGGGTTAGGGTTAGGGTTAGGGTTAGGGTTAGGGTTAGGGTTAGGGTTAGGGTTAGGGTTAGGGTTAGGGTTAGGGTTAGGGTTAGGGTTAGGGTTAGGGTTAGGGTTAGGGTTAGGGTTAGGGTTAGGGTTAGGGTTAGGGTTAGGGTTAGGGTTAGGGTTAGGGTTAGGGTTAGGGTTAGGGTTAGGGTTAGGGTTAGGGTTAGGGTTAGGGTTAGGGTTAGGGTTAGGGTTAGGGTTAGGGTTAGGGTTAGGGTTAGGGTTAGGGTTAGGGTTAGGGTTAGGGTTAGGGTTAGGGTTAGGGTTAGGGTTAGGGTTAGGGTTAGGGTTAGGGTTAGGGTTAGGGTTAGGGTTAGGGTTAGGGTTAGGGTTAGGGTTAGGGTTAGGGTTAGGGTTAGGGTTAGGGTTAGGGTTAGGGTTAGGGTTAGGGTTAGGGTTAGGGTTAGGGTTAGGGTTAGGGTTAGGGTTAGGGTTAGGGTTAGGGTTAGGGTTAGGGTTAGGGTTAGGGTTAGGGTTAGGGTTAGGGTTAGGGTTAGGGTTAGGGTTAGGGTTAGGGTTAGGGTTAGGGTTAGGGTTAGGGTTAGGGTTAGGGTTAGGGTTAGGGTTAGGGTTAGGGTTAGGGTTAGGGTTAGGGTTAGGGTTAGGGTTAGGGTTAGGGTTAGGGTTAGGGTTAGGGTTAGGGTTAGGGTTAGGGTTAGGGTTAGGGTTAGGGTTAGGGTTAGGGTTAGGGTTAGGGTTAGGGTTAGGGTTAGGGTTAGGGTTAGGGTTAGGGTTAGGGTTAGGGTTAGGGTTAGGGTTAGGGTTAGGGTTAGGGTTAGGGTTAGGGTTAGGGTTAGGGTTAGGGTTAGGGTTAGGGTTAGGGTTAGGGTTAGGGTTAGGGTTAGGGTTAGGGTTAGGGTTAGGGTTAGGGTTAGGGTTAGGGTTAGGGTTAGGGTTAGGGTTAGGGTTAGGGTTAGGGTTAGGGTTAGGGTTAGGGTTAGGGTTAGGGTTAGGGTTAGGGTTAGGGTTAGGGTTAGGGTTAGGGTTAGGGTTAGGGTTAGGGTTAGGGTTAGGGTTAGGGTTAGGGTTAGGGTTAGGGTTAGGGTTAGGGTTAGGGTTAGGGTTAGGGTTAGGGTTAGGGTTAGGGTTAGGGTTAGGGTTAGGGTTAGGGTTAGGGTTAGGGTTAGGGTTAGGGTTAGGGTTAGGGTTAGGGTTAGGGTTAGGGTTAGGGTTAGGGTTAGGGTTAGGGTTAGGGTTAGGGTTAGGGTTAGGGTTAGGGTTAGGGTTAGGGTTAGGGTTAGGGTTAGGGTTAGGGTTAGGGTTAGGGTTAGGGTTAGGGTTAGGGTTAGGGTTAGGGTTAGGGTTAGGGTTAGGGTTAGGGTTAGGGTTAGGGTTAGGGTTAGGGTTAGGGTTAGGGTTAGGGTTAGGGTTAGGGTTAGGGTTAGGGTTAGGGTTAGGGTTAGGGTTAGGGTTAGGGTTAGGGTTAGGGTTAGGGTTAGGGTTAGGGTTAGGGTTAGGGTTAGGGTTAGGGTTAGGGTTAGGGTTAGGGTTAGGGTTAGGGTTAGGGTTAGGGTTAGGGTTAGGGTTAGGGTTAGGGTTAGGGTTAGGGTTAGGGTTAGGGTTAGGGTTAGGGTTAGGGTTAGGGTTAGGGTTAGGGTTAGGGTTAGGGTTAGGGTTAGGGTTAGGGTTAGGGTTAGGGTTAGGGTTAGGGTTAGGGTTAGGGTTAGGGTTAGGGTTAGGGTTAGGGTTAGGGTTAGGGTTAGGGTTAGGGTTAGGGTTAGGGTTAGGGTTAGGGTTAGGGTTAGGGTTAGGGTTAGGGTTAGGGTTAGGGTTAGGGTTAGGGTTAGGGTTAGGGTTAGGGTTAGGGTTAGGGTTAGGGTTAGGGTTAGGGTTAGGGTTAGGGTTAGGGTTAGGGTTAGGGTTAGGGTTAGGGTTAGGGTTAGGGTTAGGGTTAGGGTTAGGGTTAGGGTTAGGGTTAGGGTTAGGGTTAGGGTTAGGGTTAGGGTTAGGGTTAGGGTTAGGGTTAGGGTTAGGGTTAGGGTTAGGGTTAGGGTTAGGGTTAGGGTTAGGGTTAGGGTTAGGGTTAGGGTTAGGGTTAGGGTTAGGGTTAGGGTTAGGGTTAGGGTTAGGGTTAGGGTTAGGGTTAGGGTTAGGGTTAGGGTTAGGGTTAGGGTTAGGGTTAGGGTTAGGGTTAGGGTTAGGGTTAGGGTTAGGGTTAGGGTTAGGGTTAGGGTTAGGGTTAGGGTTAGGGTTAGGGTTAGGGTTAGGGTTAGGGTTAGGGTTAGGGTTAGGGTTAGGGTTAGGGTTAGGGTTAGGGTTAGGGTTAGGGTTAGGGTTAGGGTTAGGGTTAGGGTTAGGGTTAGGGTTAGGGTTAGGGTTAGGGTTAGGGTTAGGGTTAGGGTTAGGGTTAGGGTTAGGGTTAGGGTTAGGGTTAGGGTTAGGGTTAGGGTTAGGGTTAGGGTTAGGGTTAGGGTTAGGGTTAGGGTTAGGGTTAGGGTTAGGGTTAGGGTTAGGGTTAGGGTTAGGGTTAGGGTTAGGGTTAGGGTTAGGGTTAGGGTTAGGGTTAGGGTTAGGGTTAGGGTTAGGGTTAGGGTTAGGGTTAGGGTTAGGGTTAGGGTTAGGGTTAGGGTTAGGGTTAGGGTTAGGGTTAGGGTTAGGGTTAGGGTTAGGGTTAGGGTTAGGGTTAGGGTTAGGGTTAGGGTTAGGGTTAGGGTTAGGGTTAGGGTTAGGGTTAGGGTTAGGGTTAGGGTTAGGGTTAGGGTTAGGGTTAGGGTTAGGGTTAGGGTTAGGGTTAGGGTTAGGGTTAGGGTTAGGGTTAGGGTTAGGGTTAGGGTTAGGGTTAGGGTTAGGGTTAGGGTTAGGGTTAGGGTTAGGGTTAGGGTTAGGGTTAGGGTTAGGGTTAGGGTTAGGGTTAGGGTTAGGGTTAGGGTTAGGGTTAGGGTTAGGGTTAGGGTTAGGGTTAGGGTTAGGGTTAGGGTTAGGGTTAGGGTTAGGGTTAGGGTTAGGGTTAGGGTTAGGGTTAGGGTTAGGGTTAGGGTTAGGGTTAGGGTTAGGGTTAGGGTTAGGGTTAGGGTTAGGGTTAGGGTTAGGGTTAGGGTTAGGGTTAGGGTTAGGGTTAGGGTTAGGGTTAGGGTTAGGGTTAGGGTTAGGGTTAGGGTTAGGGTTAGGGTTAGGGTTAGGGTTAGGGTTAGGGTTAGGGTTAGGGTTAGGGTTAGGGTTAGGGTTAGGGTTAGGGTTAGGGTTAGGGTTAGGGTTAGGGTTAGGGTTAGGGTTAGGGTTAGGGTTAGGGTTAGGGTTAGGGTTAGGGTTAGGGTTAGGGTTAGGGTTAGGGTTAGGGTTAGGGTTAGGGTTAGGGTTAGGGTTAGGGTTAGGGTTAGGGTTAGGGTTAGGGTTAGGGTTAGGGTTAGGGTTAGGGTTAGGGTTAGGGTTAGGGTTAGGGTTAGGGTTAGGGTTAGGGTTAGGGTTAGGGTTAGGGTTAGGGTTAGGGTTAGGGTTAGGGTTAGGGTTAGGGTTAGGGTTAGGGTTAGGGTTAGGGTTAGGGTTAGGGTTAGGGTTAGGGTTAGGGTTAGGGTTAGGGTTAGGGTTAGGGTTAGGGTTAGGGTTAGGGTTAGGGTTAGGGTTAGGGTTAGGGTTAGGGTTAGGGTTAGGGTTAGGGTTAGGGTTAGGGTTAGGGTTAGGGTTAGGGTTAGGGTTAGGGTTAGGGTTAGGGTTAGGGTTAGGGTTAGGGTTAGGGTTAGGGTTAGGGTTAGGGTTAGGGTTAGGGTTAGGGTTAGGGTTAGGGTTAGGGTTAGGGTTAGGGTTAGGGTTAGGGTTAGGGTTAGGGTTAGGGTTAGGGTTAGGGTTAGGTTAGGGTTAGGGTTAGGGTTAGGGTTAGGGTTAGGGTTAGGGTTAGGGTTAGGGTTAGGGTTAGGGTTAGGGTTAGGGTTAGGGTTAGGGTTAGGGTTAGGGTTAGGGTTAGGGTTAGGGTTAGGGTTAGGGTTAGGGTTAGGGTTAGGGTTAGGGTTAGGGTTAGGGTTAGGGTTAGGGTTAGGGTTAGGGTTAGGGTTAGGGTTAGGGTTAGGGTTAGGGTTAGGGTTAGGGTTAGGGTTAGGGTTAGGGTTAGGGTTAGGGTTAGGGTTAGGGTTAGGGTTAGGGTTAGGGTTAGGGTTAGGGTTAGGGTTAGGGTTAGGGTTAGGGTTAGGGTTAGGGTTAGGGTTAGGGTTAGGGTTAGGGTTAGGGTTAGGGTTAGGGTTAGGGTTAGGGTTAGGGTTAGGGTTAGGGTTAGGGTTAGGGTTAGGGTTAGGGTTAGGGTTAGGGTTAGGGTTAGGGTTAGGGTTAGGGTTAGGGTTAGGGTTAGGGTTAGGGTTAGGGTTAGGGTTAGGGTTAGGGTTAGGGTTAGGGTTAGGGTTAGGGTTAGGGTTAGGGTTAGGGTTAGGGTTAGGGTTAGGGTTAGGGTTAGGGTTAGGGTTAGGGTTAGGGTTAGGGTTAGGGTTAGGGTTAGGGTTAGGGTTAGGGTTAGGGTTAGGGTTAGGGTTAGGGTTAGGGTTAGGGTTAGGGTTAGGGTTAGGGTTAGGGTTAGGGTTAGGGTTAGGGTTAGGGTTAGGGTTAGGGTTAGGGTTAGGGTTAGGGTTAGGGTTAGGGTTAGGGTTAGGGTTAGGGTTAGGGTTAGGGTTAGGGTTAGGGTTAGGGTTAGGGTTAGGGTTAGGGTTAGGGTTAGGGTTAGGGTTAGGGTTAGGGTTAGGGTTAGGGTTAGGGTTAGGGTTAGGGTTAGGGTTAGGGTTAGGGTTAGGGTTAGGGTTAGGTTGGTTAGGGTTAGGGTTAGGGTTAGGGTTAGGGTTAGGGTTAGGGTTAGGGTTAGGGTTAGGGTTAGGGTTAGGGTTAGGGTTAGGGTTAGGGTTAGGGTTAGGGTTAGGGTTAGGGTTAGGGTTAGGGTTAGGGTTAGGGTTAGGTTAGGGTTAGGGTTAGGGTTAGGTTAGGGTTAGGGTTAGGGTTAGGGTTAGGGTTAGGGTTAGGGTTAGGGTTAGGGTTAGGGTTAGGGTTAGGGTTAGGGTTAGGGTTAGGGTTAGGGTTAGGGTTAGGGTTAGGGTTAGGGTTAGGGTTAGGGTTAGGGTTAGGGTTAGGGTTAGGGTTAGGGTTAGGGTTAGGGTTAGGGTTAGGTTAGGTTTAGGGTTAGGGTTAGGGTTAGGGTTAGGGTTAGGGTTAGGGTTAGGGTTAGGGTTAGGGTTAGGGTTAGGGTTAGGGTTAGGGTTAGGGTTAGGGGTTAGGGTTAGGGTTAGGGTTAGGGTTAGGGTTAGGGTTAGGGTTAGGGTTAGGGTTAGGGTTAGGGTTAGGGTTAGGGTTAGGGTTAGGGTATAGGGTTAGGGTTAGGGTTAGGGTTAGGTTAGGGTTAGGAGTTAGGGTTAGGGTTAGGGTTGGTTAGGGTTAGGTTTAGGGTTAGGGTTAGGTTGGTTAGGGTTAGGGTTAGGGTTAGGGTTAGGGTTAGGGTTAGGGTTAGGTTAGGGTTAGGGTAGGTTAGGGTTAGGGTTAGGGTAGGGTTAGGGTTAGGGTTAGAC